>NW_006789873.1:2790263-2821725 GCF_000442215.2 Lipotes vexillifer | reverse complement strand
AAAAAAAAAAAAAAAAAAAAAAAAAAAAAAAAAAAAAAAAATCCCAGGTAGAATCCCTGACTCTGTTGACCTGCTCACAAGCCAAGTTATTTTTTCTTCCTCATCGAGAAAATGGGGACATGAATACCACTCCTGCTTTCTCTATGGGATTGTTTTGGGAACCAAATTATATCTCGTGTGTCCAAGTACTGAACTGAAAAGTATGAACTGAAAAGTCATGTCAAAATAAAGTATCTGTCAAAGAAAAAATACATATAAAAATCAGGCTTTGTACCTAAGTAGACAGTGTCTTCTAATTTTTCGAGTGGATTTCATTTTTCACACGACTTACAAAGTTTTCACAGTAAGCACATACACAGTTATACACCACACACCATAAAATCTAGTAGCAGATCACTGTGAAAAGACTGGCGATCTCTCTCACATTAGCCCAAACTTCCAAGGATACAGAATTTAAAAAACAGTCATATGGGTATTCTAGTTTTACTAAGGATCTGGCTATTTAATCCTCTCGCTATTTAGTTAACATTTGATTCTTTGCAAAGGCACAAGTAGCTGGGTACAAATGTATTATAAGCTAGCTCCACATAATCTTGGTTCTTTGCTTTGATCTAAAAATCAAAAGCATACTCCTCTGCCTGTTTGTAGAGGGTAATTTTTGTTGCTTTAAGTAACTGACATGGTTTACCCTTCATTCTTTACAAAGAGAACAACTTGGCAAGCTCTCAACAAGAGGAAAAATTAAGCCAAGGTTACTCAGAAGACTTTTTTTCCCAGAAAAATTAAATAAAACAAGGGGCACTTTTTATTTGTTGTCTGAAGGGCTGGAGATTTAGTAACCACTTGAAGAAGTGAGTTTATCCCTTTGCAACACAGCCAAGACAGGGTTTATTTTCCTACTGTTATGATGGTAACTTAGAACACACAGGACAACAATATCAAATATCAGTTCCCTCCAGAGTTGTTAACTTTCTAAATGTAGTAATTAGTAATTTGTCAAGATTATCATTCAACATACAAATAGTTTCTACAGAGTAATTTGAACCCTGATGCCACCTTCTATATCAAGCCCTCAAATGCTATCAAATATAAACCAGGTACTGTTTTCATGAAAGAAGAGTACAGGTGTTACACATGGATAAACTGAGACGTTAAAAAGATTAAGTGTCTTGCCTTCAGAGAGGGCAACAAGGTCAAACTAAGAATAGAAGCTCACACTGTCACCTGTCGTAATCATAAATCTAGAAAACTTTCCACCTTCCTGCCAGCAATAGGTACACAGTCTAATCAATTTCTATGTGCTTTAAACATCTTGTTTTGCAGTCAGGAAATGAACCTTCTAAACTGATTTGTGGACATATCACTTACTTAAGGGTGGTACTGTACATATGAATGACAGAATATAAAGTATTCATATACAAAACAACAGTTTTCAAACAAAATTAAATCGGAGTAATGTTAATACCTAAATGTTAATCATTCAAAAACTTGAGCTATAACGGAAACTAGATATACTTTTAAACGTCCCTATTATACTATATACAGTAAATCAGTTTTATTATCGGTGCTTATGAAAGAAACCATCACAGAACAAGTCAGTCACATTCCGAGATCAAAGAGCAAGTCGGCAGTAGAGGAACTGAAACCTCTGCAACCTAATAGTCTCTTCCAAGACCAAAGGGCATTATCCTTCCACGGTGCCAAGGACTTTTTACAGGTTTTGAAGAGTAGCGTGTCTGTCTGAAGGTGCTGCTTAAGGTTTTACAACTCCCTATAGGTAATTTTTAAATTCATGTTCTACTGACACATCTAAGATATATCTAACCGCCCAGTCCTTCACCCACACCCCACCACCTAGTCCCTGCCCCAAAGATTTTCTCCTAACTTTCTGTTCTTAAACATTAAATTTTCTTGGAAGGTCCAGAGATTGGCAGCATCGCAGAGATCTGCTTCTACCCAGGCAACAGCAGCTGGAACTGAGGTAGAAACTGCAGGATTGGCCCCTATAGGGGGAAATGCTTTTAAGGGATCTCCCGCCAGCTAACTCAGGAGTGTGAGGGAAGACTTCCAGAAGGAAATACACCCAGCCAGCCCCCACCCCCACCCCCGGGGCCAAGGGACAGTGTTTAGACAAGGTTCTGGGGATTGAGAGTAAAGGGAACGACGACGCAGCTTTGCAAGGATGGAGGGAGTGCTTTCCGCATAAAGGGGGTAAAAGCCGCACACTAAAATCTCTCACCTCCATCACGGTCTCACGGTTCCAATTGTAACAAGAGTGTTTTTTTAATAATTTGCACTTAACACCTTGACACCAGGGTTTGGGATGGGATCCAGCATAGACCAAATGTAGTCCTTAGTTAACTGCTCCCCTGCTTTCCAAATATAACAGGTTTTGTTGGAGTGACCAACACCATGTATTTTGTAACACTTTAAAAGATGATCCCGCCTCTCTATAAGAACTGGAAGTTATCTGGCTCCTGTCTCAAGGATGAAAACAAAATTTACAAGTATAACCCCGTTCTCTATCAAGAGGTCAGCAACGTCTGAGTCACGAAAAAGTTCAGATTTCAAAATAAGCCAGTATTCTTTTCCAACTCCGTGCCAGAATTCCAGAAACTCTGCAACTTTTTTTTTTTTTTGGGGCCGTGCTCCAGCATGCGGGGATCTTAGTTCCCTGACTAAGGATCGAACTCGTGCCCCCTGCAGTGAATGCGTGGAGTCTTAACCACTGGACCGCCAGGGAAGTCGCCCAGAAAATCTGTGACTTTTAAGAAAGGCTCCTGAATTGTTTCCCAGTGAAAAGGGGGCATTTATTTTACAGCTTCTTTCACAGGACTCGATGCCAATTTAGGCACATTTGTATAATGTTCGAAAAGCCAGACTCAAAGTGTGTAAAATATATGAACTTATTTGACTGGTGAAATCTGCCACATTTACTTTGAAATGCATCCCAAAATCATATGCGTTGATGAGTACAATGCTAATGGGAGACGACTCCAGATGCTGGGGATACAGGTGTTCACTGCAACATCATTTCAACTTTGAAAATCTTCATAACAAAATGTTAGGAGAAAATAAAATATAGATAAGCAAACATTTTAAAAATCAACTGCAGCTACAAACAAGCAGGTACTGGCCTAGATACAGGCACAGAATGTGGTACCACCCAGAACAAAGGGACCAAAGTGAGAACGGTGGCCTCCAGGTGAAAGAAATCTGCCAGAGCCAGTGTAAGGCTTTTCGGGCGTAATCAAAGAAGCCCTGAAAACCTCATAACGAACCGTACTATTGCAGCTGTGCATTTTCAGACTTGTGTTGAGCGGTTTGAGCTATGGGCCAAGAGGGAGACCTTTTGAAAGGTTCCCTAATCCATTCACACAGCCCCGTCGGAGGGATGACACTGGAGCCAGCCTCCGGCCTCTTCACTACCTCTCCCCTTTTATGGTGGTTTCAAGTTGAAAGCATATACTTGTCTGTTTCCAGATTCCTAAAGGTACTAGAAAAAAAAATCTAAATATAACAGATGGATAAGTGCTCACTGTAACTGGAAACCAAAATGTAACTTCAGCTTTTGCAGGCCGATGCCCTAACACCATGGCTTTAGTGTAATGGTCTCACTGAAGACCTTTTGTCTTTATTCCCACAACAGAAATATTATCCTGACTTTGATGAATGACACGTGTTATTCAAAATTTTATTTTAAGCTGACATGAATAACCTTTACTTATTTTGAAGTCATTCAGTAAGTGTTCTCCAGTCTGTTAAAATTTACTACAAAACACAGTTGAGTTTTGTCTGTTGTTTTTTTATCAGTGCTTTCTAAATAGCTCGATACACTTCTAAGGAAATCTAATTCACGTTAGATTTTTAAATGTTGGTGAAACCTCTGAAACATTTCTATGAGTTCTAGGCTTCCACGGAATATAATCAGTAGGTTAGAAGGACCCTCTGTTTGTACTGTTTGTGTTTATTAAATCTACCACCCTTGGGTGATATAAACGGCCACTACACCCTCTCGAGACCTTGTATAAGTAAGCGGTATCACGCTGGTAACTTCCTGCCCCGCTATCCTCAACCCCAATTCTCCGCTTTTACTCATATAAACCAGACTCTCAACTTTATTTCCTAGACTGGCCTTTCAAATTTCCACAGTGCAAATAATGTGACCGTGTAAAGTGGGAGAAAAGGGGCAGTGATACAAAGTGTTTGTCCACTTGCTGGCAGTTAGAAACAAAAACTCCCCCAGGTCTGAAAATGGAGCTTATTTCACATTCAACTTACCATCTTTTCCTAACCACCAGCAAAATAAATGTCAGAATCTTAGCAAATCTGACAGCAGGGCTAAGAATGTCAAAACTGCAACCACACGATGATACGCATGCTGCAGTGTTTAGGGGTAAAGTGTATGGATGCCCGCAGGCTGCTCTGAAATGCAGCCAAGAAATGAAGAGGGACCAACGGACGGAGGGGCACGTAGTAAAGCGAATTTAGCAAAATGTTTACCTACAGGATCTGGGTGGTGGGCAAGGAGTGTTCACTGTATAACTTCAACTTTTCTGTCTGTCTGAAAAACTTCATAACAAAGCGCTGGAAAAATGTGATGCTATGCTATAAGGGATTAGGTAGGAGGGACTGTTCTATCCAAGAATACGCTCCAACCATGTCAGGAATACTGATATTAGAGGAACAGGAAGTCAAACAAAGATCCTGAGACCGTCCTATGTAATACCACGGTAATGCTATGGTTTGTAATTTATAAAATGCCTTTCATTTAATTAACTGTATCTCCAGTAAATGCCTCTGGCATAAATCATAAATGACTTGGACGACACCAGAGAAATCATGAGTAATTCTTGCTCCCAAGGAGCTTCCTGGGGAAAGAGAGCACTATTTAGGGCAGTAACCCCAACCAAATCCTTGACTCAATTTGCACCTTAGATTGTCCTAGTAATAAAAAAGAGCGCACAGGAGAGGACCAAAGGAGCTGGGTCAAGATCCTACGTAAAGTCTACAAGGACTGACGATACAGAGGACACAGCTGGGAACATAAAGGACAGGCTACAAATAACAGAATATGTTGTACTGCTTCCAGGTTCAAACCCATCACGTGAGCCCAATGCCAAGGGTGGAATTCAGCCTCTCCAATTAGTGAGCACTTGAACCACTTTAGTGAGCAAAAGACACTATGGATTATGAATCCCCTAGGCACGTACACTGAGAACCACGTACACAGACCCGTCACCAGAATCCACAGAAAAAAACTCCACTGGTTCTGGGAAAGAAACACTTGGAATATCTTAAGTAAATTATTATTAATTCATAGCCCTGAAGAAGGTATAAGAATGGTCACATCACACACACGTATCACACAGTTTAAGAGGTAGGTGTCCACAGACCCGCAAAGGCCACAAATTCTCACCAAACTACCTAAGGACCACTGCTTTCCTACCTCGGTGAAGAACTGTTACAGAAACTAACTGTTCATCCAGTAAACGGAGATCCTTCAGTGAGAGATGCTAATACAAAGGGGGAAGCTTATCTGGTTGACAGGACAGGAGAATGAGGCTACTATTCCAAGTACATTTTTATATACTTTCTCCTTTTAAAATTTAAATTGATTCTATCCCTAGAGCTGTTTAAACAAAACTGAAATATTAAGAATTAAAGAGATGAGGAAATAAATTATAACTGTTATTAGCACAGTTCTCCACACTTGGCTTTCAACACACAAGGTTGATAACGATGACAATGATGATGACGATGACAGTGATGGGAATAGAAGTGCTTGCTGCTCTTCCTCGAGCACTGTTAACAGCTTTGGGCCTTAACGTTTTGATTTCTCTAAAAGCTTTGACCTGAGCTATGCTTATCGTACTGACCATAATAAAATGTGTATGATTTAGCTATGGCCCTAATCTCACAAATTTTCTAAGTTCACGGTTATAAGGCACATGAGCAAGGTTTCAACCCCAGAATTTTATGAGTATCCAACATTCGTCTCACAAGTATGGATCTCTTTCACAAGTGAGCATCTGTTGTTGGCTTCTCAAGTCTCTGTACTATTAATAGAAGAGTTGATGATGGAGAAAATCTTCAAACAACTTCCATATCCATTGAGTCTTATGATGTTACAAAATCTTAATAAAAACATTAAGTATTCACAAGTTCCTACTGGACTTGAACTGAACTTGATGACAGACCTGAACTCTAATATTTTATCGAGGAATAAGAATGTAAGGGCACTTAAGTCGCTTCTCTTGCCTTAGTCTTTGTACAAAATCCTTATTAATCATTTACTAACTCCTTTGTTTTGGTTTTAAAGAAAATTCACACATGTGAATTTGTTCCTAGAGAGGATGAAAGGACTTGCAAATAGATAAATTATCCATGAGTAAACTAACACAGTATACACTAGCATTAAATAAAGCACTCTGACTCGATTTGGGGTATATTACTAAACTTCCTAAAACTGGAGTGTCCTTGTGAGTCTTAAAGCATCATATGGAAGAGGAGAAAAAGTTTTAAAGGATCATTTGAACCAACTCAAGTTCAAGATGGTTTGACTCCAGCTACCTTAGAGGTCAGAGATCCATGTCTTCATTTCACATCAATTAGGTATGGACCGAACACTAGATCTGAATTCCAATGTCCAAACCTGACTTCTTCCGTGCGAATCCTACTCAAACCTAACCTTTACTGTGGACTTCCATGGGCACAGTTTAACACACTTGAACTCTGATACATGGTTCGAACATTTCTATGCATGGAGACTTAGAATCCTGTAATGGATAAAGGAGATACTTTTTAAAAATTAAAAAAAAATGTAATATCCAATCAATGTTCCCATTGATTTAATATTCTTAGAAAAGATTCTCTTATAAAAAGTTCTCACTGAAAGTTCACCCACATTAACAAACAATAAAGACATGACCCTGGGAGATATTACTGATACCTATATTTTCTTCAATGTGAGACCTGGGGAACCTCAATTTTCTTAACAGTTAAAAAAAAAAAAAAAGGTTAAGTAACTTAAAAGACTGCTTAGAGTAGGATTAACAAAACACCCAGAGATCACTTGAAAGGACTTGAAAGACTATTCATTCAGGTGGCTTGTTGACAGTAACCAACTACGTGAATATTAAAACTCCAGGAATTGGGCTAGCACAGAACCAGGCAGTGGCCTCACATAATTCAAGTGTACATATTTTATTTAAAGCAAGAAAGTTTCTGGCTCTACAGAAGAGGCACACCCAATTCTGATGCTACTCTTATCCAAGGGGGCAGGTCGAGTTATGGTCCATTGACAGAGAGCACTTGGTGTTGAAAACACCGTTCATGAAGAGGACCAGGGTTGGCCAGGAAGGCTGATGGGTGGTGTGTCTGGAAGCAAGTGAGGGCCACTCAAAGAGTCCCCTGAAGGCTGTTGTCCATAACATATGCCACTAGTCCTTTGGAACTGATGATCTGACACCATGTGAGTAAAATTAGGAATTCATTTCTCCCTTTGTGGCAGAGCACATGGTCATTTGGGAACTGTACTGGAGCCACTGGTAATGTGCGTGTGTGTGTGCACGCGCGCATATTTATCTAGAAGACTTCTCCACTTTCTCTACAAGTGCTACATGAACTTGGATCAAAGACAGCAGAAGAATCGAAGACTCTGGAGATACCACTTTTCTAGAGTCCAGTTAGGACCCTTTCTCTAAGTGAGGCAATTTCTCTCCTATAGTGAAAGTGAATTCCTTCTGTATCAGAGGCTGGGAAAGTCAGGAGACGTACAAGAGGTCAAAATTAAGTCCATTAAATCCCAGCCCCGGATTTAGTCACCATAGAGACAGGGGAGATAAATAAACCAGCAACCTTAACAAATGTGCTGCACCTTTGCCAGACATCTCTCTGACTTACCGTTATTTTTACTTAAGTATCTTTCAGTCCAAACATAACTGACGATGAAGACTACAAAACCAAACAGAACTAGGCCCAAAAGAAATAGGAACACTCATGCAGGCAAAGAGCAGGCAAAGAGTCAAGAGCTGCCCCCCTCAGCAGTGTGCTCTCTGTTCCACTTGAAAAACGATTGCAACACGAAGCTGCAGAGGCAATGACAAATGGGGAAAATATGTGGCGCTACAGCCAGAGGAAACCATGTCAAAAAAGAAAAACAGACATGAAGTAACTGACCTAATTAAAGGAGAAAAGTATACTGAGAGCAGGGAGATGGGGAACACAACTGGAGGGGAGGGGGCGCTGGGAGAAGGCTCAGGACACTGAGGTGGAGTTCTGCTGCTTCGCTGAAGGAAACCAGAAGCTGAAATGGGTGTTGCCCTTCCTCGCGGCTCCACCGAGGCTCTACTGCAGCAAACATGGAACCCGGGCACGCAAAGGTCCGGGCCCCAGCCCTGCTGCACGTCAATGAGAAGCTCCGAGACAGACATTTCCACTTTGTCACGTGGGACACCAAGATGCCTCTCCACCGACCACAGGAGGCAAAAAGGGGGGCTCGGGATGGTGGAACAAAGGAATCGAGAAGGAAGAATACCACTGGAACTCAGCGCTTAGGCCCTGAGCAGGAGTCCTCATCATGTTCCACAGCTATTTACTAAGCACCTACTGTGTGATCAGTGGAAACATCACTGTTTGTGATGTGGCGTTGATGTACGGAGGTCAAAGCTGAAGACTCTCAACCTCCAAAATGCACAAACAATAGGACAACAACGTGAACAAAAGCTCAGAGCGCTACTTACATTTGTCCAGGTGCCTTCTAGCTCTTGCCCATTTGTACACATCACTTCACAAGGTAATAATCAGAGCACAAATACCATTCTGCATCCTGCATTGTTTAGTAAGGCTGTATTATACGGATTCTTTCATACTGCTCTGCAGGCATCAAAATTTTAATTTTGAACAAATTCATGGAATTCCACTTCTCAGAGATATCACAGTTACTTAACCAAAACTATCTGTTGAATAAATGAACCATTTCTCTAATGTTGGATGTTTAAATTCTAATTTTTTGTCCTTACAAATAACACTGTGAGGAATATCCATGACACACAGCTTTTGTCTTTTCTTAGAACAGCTTGTTTCTTCGAACACTTCCCCAGATAGGATTACTGGATCAAGGGGTACCAATCTTTGTGACTTTTGCCACATACTGCCAAATAATGTTCCAAAAAGCTTTTTACCAACTTACAATGTTACCAGCAATGAGTAAGTGTTTACTGGTTCCAAGGTAACCATATTAGCATTGGGCTTTCTTTTTGTGTTTGTTGATTTAACAGATGGAAAATGTACCTCACTGCTGTTTGAATATGCTCATCTTTGCATACCAGTGAGGCTGAACATTTTTTCACGCATTCATTTACTCTGTGATAGAACATGAATGTCTTTTACCCGTCTACCTACTGGAGAATTCACTCAGCCAACAGTTATGGAGCATCTCCTTTTGTTCTGTGTTTTCCTTTTCAGTATTTTTTCCCCAGCTCTACTGAAGTATAATTACAACAATTGTACATATTTAAGGTATACAGTGTGATGGCTTGACATATGCATACACTGTGAAATAATTACTGCAATCAAGTTAACACAGCCATTACCTCACAGTTACCATTTCGTGTATGTGTAGTGAGAATACTTAAGATCTACTCTCTCGGCACATTTTTATATATTTGATTCCACTGATCTCTTCCTTTCTGACCTCTTTCATTTTTTTTTTTTTTTTTTAGGCTGTACCGCGTGGCTTACGGGATCTTATTTCCCCGACCAGGGATTGAACCTGGGGCCACAGCAGTGAGAGTGTGGAGTCCTAACCACTGGACCGCCAGGGAATTCCCCTGACTTATATCATTTTATAGTTACAAGGTTATCATACTTCCAGGGATTTGATTATTATCCTATTTTCTGTGGTCTTATTTAAATAAGTTTCTAGGAGTCTCTCATAAATATATTCTCCTACAATTATACAATTTAAAGCTCTAATTCCTACTTCATGATTCTTGACCTTTAACATATCTAGCTTTTTTATCAGAAGCACTTAATTTAAAACAAGATTTAAAATAAAAGTTGGACTTCTCTTTTACACAGGCTATGTTGTATTAAAAATAATTAACTAAAAAAAAATTATCCTGCTGCAACCAGAAGCGAACCCAGGTTTGTTAATGAAGATTCAACCCCAAAGAGCCTGGTTAAGATCTCCTTCTCTGTCTCAGGCCCAAGGAAGAGATATTTAGAACCACCACTGCATGACTTCTCTTTCTTAGGACTGCTTTAGGGTAGAGTCCCCTTCGCCACTCAAAGAGGCGAGTCCTCAGAGTAGCCGTGGTATGAGCAGCTGCTTGTTGGAACTGCAGAACCTCAGGCCTGCCCCCCAGACCTGCTGCACCAGAATCTACATGTTAAAGGCTGAAAAGCACTGACATAGACCACGGGATTCCCCCCAGCTCTGCTGATGCCCCTGCTCTGAATCAGGCACCATCAGAAGGTATCCCTCCCCTCAGATGTCTACCCTCAACCCTTTTAAGGTACCCCCTTCAAATGAACATCACCCAGCATATCATGCATCTGAAAATTCACATGCTGAGGTTTTGAGAGGAAGGATGGCTCTAACTTTGTAGTCGCAATTTCACCCAGACCTGGGATTGTAAAGTCACATGCACGTTAAGAGCCAAGCAGGTCTTACAAATGAGTAAGACATTCAGATAATGGCACCTGACCCTTGTCCTTAGTGTCAAGGCGCTGGCGACCATGGCAAGTTTCAGAGTTCACGCTCTATCTAAAGATCCAGCGGCTACTGGCTCCAGCCTAGCGTTGCCCAACAGGAATGCAGGCTCCATGCTGTCAGACCTTCTGACATCTCAAGAGAAGATGAAAATCTGCATTTTTAAAAAAATGTGAAATCTCTCGATTCTAAATGCTTGGCAATTCACTTAAAATTTTAAAGGAACCCCCTCTGTGTGCCAGATCCAGCCCACCAGTTTCAGACCTTGGCTCCAGATGGACGGTTTCCAAACTCTTTAAGCCTGTGTGACCCATCTGTGCACCAAGAAGAGAGGTCACGTCAAGATCAATGGTACATGGCACTGACATATATACGCTACCAAACGTAAAATAGCTAGCTAGTGGGAAGCAGCCCCATAGCACAGGGAGATCAGCTCGTGCTTTGTGACCACCTAGAGGGGTGGGATAGGGAGGGAGGGAGGGACGGAGACGCAAGAAGGAGGGGATATGGGGATGATTCACTTTGTTATACAGCAGCGACTAACACAACACTGTAAAGCAATTATACTCCGATAAAGATGTTAGGAAAAAAAAAAAGTCAACCAAGTTAAAAAGAAAAAAAAAGATCAACGGTACAAATCAAATAACTATGACTACTGCTTTTAAAAATTTTGTTTTGTGAATATTAAAAACTGCCAAATCAATCATGAAAGTGACCATATGTCAATGATACAAATATTTCCTAGATGTGAAATAAATGTCTCATCAACAATATCGTCTCTACTACAAAAACAAATTAAGAATTATGTTGTGTTCAAGTTTTTGTTCCAAGTAATTCCATACCTAAAGGGCAGCCAAATGGAACAATTTCAAGTCCCTGAATTATAAAGTTTACCTGTGATAAATGCTGTACTGAACATAAAACGGGACACATTACCATTAAAATATATATATCCTCATGTGGAAACTGCAGAGTCCATTTTCCTAAACTGTCCAACGTTAAAAAACTAGAGTGTGAAATATACAGTTTACATTTGTTTTCATTTTGGGGGCATTTGGGTCCCAGGCACAGCTGCATCCCCAGGAATTAAGGCATCCTTTATTATTTGCACACGCTTAAATGGAGGTGGCATAATTCACAGGCTCAAGGAGCAGACTGGAGACAGGGACTTTAGTTTGTACGCCTGAACCCATACTGGTCTACTCAATACTGGGCAATTTAATTTAAATAGGAAAATCAATTTTCAGTTTCCTCTTCTGCAAAAGGAAAAGTAATCTAGGGATGTCCTATACTTGAAGAATATCAGACGAAAATGTATCACATTCTTTTTGTTTTGCTCACTCCTACATTCCTGGCCTAGTCCACAGTAGGGCTGAACGAATGAATGAACAAAAGAAATGAAGAAAGATCATAAGCTACCACTGCATCGTGACTGCTGAACTGTTTCACATCAATCCCATAGATTTCTGTCACGGTGAAAGAGAATTTAATGGATTCTATTTCATTAACTCACTTGAGAAACTCACTGCTCTAAAAGAAAACCCAAAGATGCTAAGTTTTGGTCAAATTAAAGACATCACTGAGGTATTCTTAATATCACAAAACCACTTCAAATATGTGTTCAAAGGACTTCAAATTAAAATGTTCCATTTTAGGAATACAGTCTTGTACACATAGTTTCTATTAAAGTTTTCTTACTGACAAGAGTTTGTCAAGGTTGCAGACTGCTGTGGAATTACTAAGGGCAAACAATGCATGTGAATGGCCAAGGTTCCCCTGGCCAGCATTTCCAACTCAGTTGACGGGAGGATGTTTTTAACTCATCTGTGTATGTCCTTAAACAATCTAGTCTCTCTTGCTGTGGAAAAATAAAAGTAAGAGCTGTGAAAGGGCACAGAGTGAAAACCTCTGCTCCTTAAACAGGGCACTGCTTTTCAACTGCCCTAGGGCTCCTTGGGGGAGAGGAGTCGCAGCCTCCTACTTGAGCCCAGGCAGTTCTGGTTGGGTATTATCTGCTGGGGTTTTAGACCTCATGTTTTTATTTGAAGACAGGCTTTTATCATTTAAAAAAAAGTTTGAAAACAACCCTTTTAGGTGAAGGCTGTGGATGATAGGAATGCCAGGGCTTAAGTCTGAGGATGGAAGAGTCGACTGAGGCTGACAGCTGAGAGAAACTGCCGAAGCTTTTGTCACAGGGCCAGTTTAAAGCCCCAGGCCCTGGGAATGACTGCCAGCTACCATCATAATGGATGAAATTGATCAAATCCAGATTAAACACTTCTAAAAAGCTGTCCTACTTTTTCACTCTTTAGGGCTTACATTTTGTAGTCGTATTTAGGGTTTAATATAATATACTTGCATATATATTTTAAAATCTCTGGAGAATCCTGCATCAAGCAGATGTAAGAAAGGCAACTCTCACCACCTAGGAAGCATCAACCCTAAGTGAAATAAAAGGCCCTACAATGAATGTGGGACTGAGCATGGAATGGGGCGGGGTGGAGGGGAAGGCAAAAACGCAGCAACCTTTCGATGGATGCAAGTGGAAATCCTGAGTGGTCCGGTGCAGCAAATGTCACCACCTCTCTTATAAACACAAGGAGACTGGGGCCCAGAAAAGCAGAAAGACCGTGGCCCCTTACACTGTGCCTGGAGGAACCGTCTTGCAGACTCCCTCCCTTTCCACATCCAAAGGTGAACGTCCCCCATCTCTCAAGAGAGAGAAATGAGTAAGCCGGCATCATCACAGAGTGTCCACAAGCCGCCGAGGCGAAAGGAAGAGGACGGAGGATGCCTATCCAGGGCATGTTAAATGGAAGGCCTGGCTCACCCCACTGCTCACACTCACGCGGCTGCGCTTAGAACGTTAGTCCTAGCGAGAAAAAGATCTGGCGGCCCACGTTAATGTGGCTCCATGGAAACACTCCAAATCACCAGGTTCTGCAGCGGCAGCTCCACAGGTCGGCTCGGCTCACCCCAGGCGGAAGAGTCCTGACAGCTGGCCGGGCGGCCCAGCCTTGCGGGGCTCCGGCCCAGGGTCTGCTCCATGCGGCTTTCCTGCTCCCTATTGTTCACGCGGCAGCACGAGCAGAGCTACACCCTCAAGCAGGCCTCTGACCATCCTGCTGTGCTTGCCACATTCACGTTCCATGCCCCCAAATGAAAAGCAAATGAGATGTGTCTGCCCTTGAAAAGGCATTCCCCAGAGACCCAGTATCTAGGGTAAGCGGTGATGTCGCTCAGCTCAATTAAAACAAACCCCCTTCAAGTCTACGGTACAGACAGAGATCTTTGTACAACGCTGAGCCTAACACCACACACCAGGAGGTGGAGATCAGTGTTAAGAATGTGTGGCGATTCGGAAAACTTACCTCACACTGGATGTGTGCAGAACGGGATGTATTCAGTGAGGGCGGGACGCAGCTGACAACAACCTCCGACGTACCTAAGTTAGGAAACAATGAGAATCAAGAGGTCAAGTTACCTTTTCAGAAGAAAAGTTAGAAATTCCTAAAAAACAAAAACAAAAATCAACTTCCTTTGAAATGGCTCACGGTAACACGTTCTACTTTGTATTTACAACCCTTAGAGCTACAGGAAAACTGCCAAGATGCTCTGCATATTTCCCCAAATGTCTGTTTATCATATAACATTCGCACCGGCAGTGGATCTGGCCCCCTCATTATCAAGCTGTATTAGCTCAAACACTCAGCATTGTTAGCGGAGTGAGCTCATGGCCTATTTCAGTTTTAAATTAACATTTGGCAATCACCCGGGTAATCAAAACAAATGACTCAGTCGTTTAGAATAGATTTATTAGTTGAGCCTTTTTTTCCCCCCTCTTTTAACAGCTCTAGAATATTTTGCCACAGGAGGGCTCAGATCCAGACAGAATGTAGAGCACAAGTCACCAGAGGAATATTTAGAGGTGTTGCCATGGAGATGAGGTGCCTTGCGACCACTGAAGTTATCTCCAATCAACAACAGGATTAGGATGCAGGCTGGTAGGCATGCCTAGGAAACAGGTGTGCCCCGTGCTTTTCCCATCACGACACAAAGACGGTATACCCTGACACGCTGCCCTCTCCGCACCCGCGAGGCCTCCCCATGGGCACGCTGGCATCACCACCTTAGCCGCCCCGCATCATTCAGAAAGGACTGGCTGGGGCGAAGGAGAAAGGCAGTGTGATCACTGTATCCTCCCCAACGTGTGAAATCCTGAAACTCACACGAAAGGCACTTTTATATGAACTGTAAAATGTACACGAGCAAATGAAATCTGAGGAAAAGACAGCTCCCCCGCCAGCCCCGTCTCCTCTGTTCACTGCTCTATTCCCACACCCAGAACAGTGCCTGGCACACAGGAGGTGCTCAAGAAGCATCCACCAATGAAATAAGGCAAACATAAACCAAGGATTATAACCAGGCTCATAACTGCCCCCCGCGCCCCAACCAACCGGTTCCAGGCCGATCACTGAACAAGCAGCAGTGAGAGATTTTTTTTTTTTTTTTTACTGTTAATGGGAAAATAAGTACCTGGTCCAGTTAGTTCAATAGGCTAATGGGTTCATCTGTTTAGAGACCTTAATGACAACTGTCACGGTTGAAGACAACTCTTCCAAACTTGAAATGGACAAGTCTACTGACTATAGGGACAGGGGTCTTGTCTGCCAGATCAAAAGCCCAGAGGGGGCTTCCCTGGTGGCGCAGCGGTTGAGTCCGCCTGCCGATGGAGGGGGCACGGGCTCGTGCCCCGGTCCGGGAAGATCCCACGTGCCGCGGAGCGGCTGGGCCCGTGAGCCATGGCCGCTGAGCCTGCGCGTCCGGAGCCTGCGCTCCGCAACGGGAGAGGCCACGACAGTGAGAGGCCCGCGTACCGTAAAAAAAAAAAGCCCAGAGGAAGGCAAATTTGTGCCAGCGACAAAGAGCTAACTTTCAAAAGCAAATGCCTGAGAGTGACTGACTCCAATAGAATACCTTCTAGTCCCCTTCCCACCTATACTTAAGTAGAGATAATATTTTCTTATTCTATCATATGAATAATGCAGCATTGGTTTTATATATTATACCTCATTTGTCTTACAGGACTTTAAGTTTCTTGGTGACAGGGACAGAAATCCCTGCTTTCTCTTCTATCTCCCAGGACTCAGCATGGTATGTACACACAAAAGGCTTGGCTAAGTCTGTTCTCCCACCACCCACACCCCACTCACACAGAACTCAGTTTCTAGAAGGTGCCACACCCTTTCATGCAGCTGCGGGGAGAATGCAGCATGGCGCAGCTGTTCATAGCAAGGGCGCCAGAGTCAGACTGCCTGGGTTCACATACTGGCCCTGCCTCATATTAACTGTACAACCTCTGTGAACCTCATGTTAGCTGACCTCACAGAGAGGCTGTAAGGTGGCAACAGGGCAGTGCGTATAAAGCACTTAACAAGGCCTCAGGCATACAAGGTACTCACCGAGTATCAGATATATAATTAACACTACTATTACAGCAGGCGCAGAGTGAAAAGGTTATCAAAATTGGATAACCATTTCATATGCTGCCTCAGATACCTGGCTCCAAACATACCCTTACTTAGGTTGAACCCAACTTAAACTTTGAACCTGAATCCATCACACTCTAGCCTTATTATACTAGTCCATTTTACTCACCCTTCCAGAACCAATTTTTCCTAGAGATGGATTTGATACATGCTGGGCTCTACTTGAAGGAATCCCGTTCTCTAAAGAACCAGAAGAGCTTCCTCCCTGAGACCCCAACCCTGCCAGTACCTTCCCTGCCTTCTCTCCGTCTGCTCCCTACCTCTGCAAATTCAGGCTTTGGTGGGGCCAGGGGAAGCCAGAGAACTTGGCATCTAGTAACTGCACCAAGATGCCAGCTCTCCCTCGCAGAGGAAGTCCTTGAATGTCATATTCCCTATGGCCTCTAGAGGGCAGAAGAGAGAAAGGCCCAAAGGCTGAGCAGGCAGAGCTCTCGCATGGGGGTCCAACTTGGGTCCCTGCCAGAGGAGTCTTGAGTTGCACAGTTCACAGTCTGACCATCAAGAACTAGACCACAAAGAGAGATAAAAACGTACAGCAAGATTTTAACAGCATTTCTACGTCCAGTTCACGTTACTGTGTCCCGCTTAACACTGAGTTGGGGATAAAGGCACTCAGAGCCGTAGAGTTGTGTACACTTTTCAATCTGCAGTGTGTAACTGTGGCTCCGACCAGACATGACACAAATTGTGTTGATGATATTGCGCAAGTCAAAGAATAAAAACAGAACAGCAGCCAAACACACTGGGTAAAATGTGATGACAGCAAAGTAATCCAAAATAAAACCCAAACACTTTGGGGTCAGTCATGCTTTAAAATAAATCACGTTAATCTTATCCCACCCTGACAGAATTAATAAGTGAAATTAGACAAACCATTTATGTTATTCCAGAAGCCAGAAGCTATGTTCTAGTGACATTTAACATACACAATCATTCTCCTTCAGGTTTAACAATGGTATTTTGGTCACAGACACGGTCAACCCTATCACTATGGACAGCCAAGCTTAAATGATCCCCAAATCACCAATCAATTGGGTGAATTACGTGGAAAATAAAATCCAGAGACAACAGCTGTTTGAATGAATCTAAAAGACCAGTTGAATCAATCAAAATGGATGAGCCCCACAGATTCACTGTCTCCTCTAACTCTTTGAATGCGACTGTCATGGTAACCATTCCTTAATCATGTCCTTCAGAATATTCTCTCCTACCTAACAAACCAAAGAGCAGTGAACCCCAAATATCTTCTTAATTGGGTACAGTTGTGATGGTACTGAGCAGCCACTTAGACTTCTCACCTATCCTGCTTCGATTCACATGCTTACGCTGCTATGGTCATTAGAGACATTGGCATTTGCACCATCCAAAAACACATTTGAAATGTTACCATAACACGCAACAGGAAATACAAACGAGATGGCCACTGGTTTCTTTCCTTTAGCAGAAGAACTGATAAAGTGGCTCTTATCCGGCAAAATAATTAATTGGTGTAAGTAAATGGTTCAGATAAAAGATGCCTCATTTTAATAATTTCAACATAATCAGGATCTGCAACATCATCGAGTCTTTACCAGCCCATTAACTTAATAAACAAAATCCAAGAGGATATTATGTTATAGAAATATAATAAAGTCTAATTTTGTGTCCTTAGACTGAGTATAATATTCTCTATACTATGTCTGGAAGACCATTTATTCCACACAAGTTTCTACATTTATTATTTTATATGATACAATATTCTTCAAAATTTGGAAAGAGAAAGGTTTTATCTTTACTCAGTCTGGGAAAAGAGAGGCTATATTTTTAAAAGGTATCTACTAGATATACTACACATTTCAAGTTGTGATCCTTCTAGATTTCATTCTTAGATTTTTATAGTTCCTTCAGAAAACTAAAAAGTGCACAACTTTTCCAAAGTTAGAGTGGCGACCATTTTAAAATATTGCATTGGAATATATGGAACGCTTTAAAATATCAAATTTGCTGTTACAGGTTTGCAACTAGTAATAAAAGGTCTTTCCTTCCAGATATGGCACAACCTGTAAACTAACAAAAGGATGAAAGGTAAGCAGTGTGCCCACCAGGCCCCCAAGAAGCTCTAAGGAGAAATTTCGATGGGCCATTTCTGGATGCAAATTTAAAGAATCTGTGGTCACAAAGGGGGGATAAGAAATAAAAATACACGTGTTCCTTTTTAACTGGCACACTAAAACATTAAGAATACTTTTGCTACAAACACAAAAATAAGCAAGTGGGACTACATAAAATAAAAAAGCTTCTGCACAGCAAAGGAAATGATCAACAAAATGAAAAGGCAACCTACGGAATGGGAGAAAAATATTTGCAAATCATGTATCTGATCAGGAACTAGTATCCAAAATATACAAAGATCTCACACAACTCAATGGCAAAATAAACAATCCAATTTAAAAAATGGGCAGTGGAGCTGAATAGACATTTTCGCAAAGAACACAAACACATGGCCAACAGGTACATGAGAAGATGCTCAACATCACTAATCATGAGGGAAATGCAAATCAAAACCACAATGAGATACCACGTCACACCTGTCAGAATGGCTATTATCAAAACACCACAAATAACAAGTGTTGGCAAGGATGTAGAGAAAAAGGAACCCTCTTACACTGTTGGTGGGAATGTTAATTGGTGCAGTCACTATGGAGAACAGTATGGAGGTTCCTCTGAAAATTAAAAAATAGAACTACCATATAATCCAGCAATTCTGTTTCTGGGTATTTATCCAAAGAAACTAACTCAAAAAGATATCTGCACCCCCATGTTCACTGCAGCACTACTTACAATAGCCACGATATGGAACAACCCACGTTCCTATCAATGGATGAATGGATAAAGAAGATGCAGTACATGTATACGCAATGGAATGCCACTCAGACATAAAAAGAAGGAAATCTTGCCATTTGCAACAACATGAATGGACCTCCGGGGCACTATGTTAAGTGAAATTAGTCAGAGAAAGACGAATACTGCATGATCTCTCTTATACACAGCATATAAAAATTAAAAAACATAAAACAACCTCATTGGTACAGAGAACAGATTGGCAGTTGCCAGAGGCAGGGGGTGGCGAAATGGGTGAAGGGGTCAAAAGGTTAAAAAAAAATCCAGACTATACGTATTTTCTGCATATGTCTTTACATAACTGCTGGCTAATTAGCTTTATAAGACTAAAGAAAAGGAGAAAAACAAACAAACAAATAAAACATTAAGAATACTTAGGAATAAAAAAGCCATCAATAACAGAATAAAGGGAACTAAAATTATCAGGCATGAGGAACAAGTAGGAACAATGCAAAAAACCCCCAAAAGCCCCAAACCAAAAACAAATTAAATGGTGAAATCCAGCAAGAAAAATGGAGCAGCAAATATTTGCTAAAGTCAAAAGGTAAAACCTCGAAATTCTTGCCCTTTGCCCTAATGTTCAATGGTATTTTTGTTTTGTTTTAAAAATATGGAGATTGATGTTCTTTCAGTTACTATTACAACAGTTCCCAAATAAAACAAATGATAAAATAAAAATTCACTTAATTGACTGGTAGGCTTGAATTAGTGATTGCCAAGTTTACAACTTTCCCACAACTCCAAGCATTCTTTCATCAAGAGAAATAGGATTTTCCGCCCCCCCCCCCCCCCCGATGACCATGGGTAGCTTTGTGGACGACTATAATTTGTGTCTTTCTATAAGTCACTGGGGAATACGCACCCCCCAAATCAGAACTCCAAAATCAAAGCAATGAGGGACAAAGGATAAGTACAGATGCATAAAACGTGACGATTCTGATAGCTGCATCTGGAGAGCACTGGCTGTCCCAGAAGAGAGGAACTCCTGAGCCAAAGACTCATTCTAACCCTGCCTTCACCCCACAGCTATCACCAAATCCTAGCCATCTGTCCTGCAAGAGAGCTTTCATACTTTTTCTTCCTTATAATCACATCTCTACATTCGTAATTTGGTCCATGATTACTTCACACCTAGGCTACTTCAGCAGACTTCCTGACTATGGACGCACGCCCGTCTTCACAGAACCGCCAGAATAACCTTTCAAATGTACCACCTTGAACGGATCACTCCCTTTCCCCGCAACTTTCCTCCATTGTAATCTAAAGGCCAAATTTCTAGCATGAAATTCAAGGCCTTCCAGTCATACTCGAACCCACTTTTCCCCTTCTCCCACACTCAACTCTGGCTCTGGCTGACTCCATGCCTCTGAGCTCTGTCACCCCTACTGAGTAACAGGTGCTCGGGTGCACGCCAGTGTCCCTACACCAGTGATTCCCAAATTGGCTGCACCTGGGGAGCCAGAGCAACTAGTAACCTCTCGGTGCCCCCCGTGTTCCCCCAGAGGAATCTAATGTGCAGCCAAGTTTGAGAACCGCTGCCCGGAATTCCTAGAGCCCACAGTCAAAGTTTAGTGGGCGTGACAACCTCCGGGGGGGCGGGGATTATTAAAACACAAAGTGTTGAGCTGCATTCCCAGTGCTTCTGATTCAGTAGGTCTGGGGTGGGGCCCCTGAATCTGCATTTCTAACGAGCTCCCAGGTAATGCCGATGCTGCTGGTCCAAGGACCCTCCTTTGAGAAATACTGGTCTATAGTCATAAATAGTATAATTATACAGTATAAGTATATGTATCATTTACACATAATAGTAACTATTATATGCATACTTCATCTGGCAAAAGAGAAGGTACCGTCTTCTGGAATCCTATTACTGCCTTGTACTGTTGTTTACCTTTTGAACCCATTTGTTTGTGAACCAATCTATAGGAAGTCTTAGGGATTATCCAGTCCGATTCCCTTTTTGTAAAGTAAGTACTGAGGGGAAGTACTTTGCCCAGGGGATCAGATGGTTATCGGTAGAACTTGGGCCAGGATTCAACACTCCCGACTCCCTCCTCCTCCCTCTCAGCTCAGTACTCTTTCCACCACATCCTTAATGCGTCTCTAACAGCTTCTCCAATTAGAATGGATGTTCCTTCCTTGAAGAGATCCTTTTTGCTTTCGACGTTCCGCACAGCATCTAGCACATAGAGCAAGCAGTCAATAAACGTTTGCTGATTTCATTTGAGGAAGTGTTCGGACTCATACTCTAGAAGCCGCCTTTGGTACCCTATGAACTGTTTCCTTACGTGCTGGCCACTGGGCAGCCCTGCTCCAAATCAATCAGCCGCAGAATAAATCCTTCACATCGGCATGCACGCAGCCAGTGTCTGCTATAGGGACTATAACACACACGTAAAGGAAAATTATAGGGTTTTAAAAGTGGAAGGAATGATAAGCTTATAAGGTGACACAAATCAACTTTCAAGTTATATGTTAGAAACTTTTACAAGTACCCCAAGTTCCATCTGACACCCAACAGGCCCACGCAGCTGTAACAGCCCGGCAGTGGGGGAAGTCTGGGCTTGACTGCTTCAGCCAAGGGGCCCTGACTTTTTGGTGCTGAGGTCCTGCTTCCTTGTTCCTTAACGGAAAATCCACAAGTGAGTGAATCAAGGGCAAACAGGAGATAGAGGGGAAGGGAGATGAAGTGCAGCCGAAGGGCAGCGAGCAGTGACTGGCTGAGCAACGGGGGGCAAGAGGACGTTGTGACATACCCGCCCTGCCTGCCATCGCCACTGCACCTCCGCAGGCCTTCGAGCTATTTCCAGCAGCCTGGCTGAGAGGAGCATGACTGGGCCAGGCCTCCTGACTGACCGGGCCTGTCTACACCTGTGGGGCAAACATAGGATGCTCTGGTGACTTCTGCCACCTCTACAATGGACAGGAAGTGCTGTACAATCATGTCAGCTCACAGAACCTGGTGAACGTGAGCACAAGGAATGCAGCGGCTGTGCCACCACTTGGTTCACCACCAGCCCAGAGTAACCCGTGACCTTGGCAGCCAAACTGGAATCCCCAGCCTCCATCATGGACTGTGGCTCAAGGGAGAGGTTCTCTCTGTCCCCTCTTTCCCCTTCCCCCCGTTAAAATCTGCTGCTTCCAACAGAGGTAGGACCACATGTACAGTCGACCAGTCAAGCAGTGAATCAAGAAAAAAAAATATGTGAAAGCTTCTCTAATAACAGGTATAACAATGAGCATACGTAACAGATCCATACATTAAAATTTTTCTTCCGATATACAATAAAATTTAGTAAGTTAAATAGGTGACCTCTATAACCAACTTCCCCCTTGATGAGTATTTTTGCAGCTAACTGTATGAAGTTTTTGACCCTGGGTCTAATCACAGACCTGATGGACGCATTCCATGAACAACCATACCCCCAAGACATCCATTCCTTGATTCCTTCACTGCCATCATTTATATTCCAATTCTTGATGCTTTCTCAATTTTTCCTCTTCCAGTGACTTTACCACCATCCCAGTGTTTGCTCATCTCCCTCAGCCTCAACGTCCTTCTCAGGCCTGACCCCCTCCCCCACCTACTAACACCTACAGAGAACGTTCTGTTTACACAGCCACAACTCAAGGAAGCAACACGTACTTGTAGCTGCTCCTAAGAATCACCCAGGTCAAAAAGAAAGAATCACCCAGTTCCAGTATACAGAGACCACTGGCAATAAGACCTTAAAAGACCTCATCTTTTCACATGGCTTTACTGTCACACTGGCCACGCTGAGTAATTGCCCAGAGGTTCTGGTCTCAGGTCCATATGCTACCACAAGCCAAGCAACAGCCTTTGGCCGAAAGCAATCAAACTCTGACCTGGATATTGGCTGCAAGAGTTGGCATGAGCTCACCGATTGTCACTGTTGCTAGTGATACCACAAATGCAAGGGTCAAAAAAGGGCTCCCTGGGTTGTAGGGCACGGAATTTGTCAAGCCCGGGGCTCCGCTCCACCACAAAGATGGCACGATGCCCCAGTGGTGGCAGACAGACAAAGTCCCAACGCAGTGCTCACACTAACCTGCTCAGTAACTCTGGTGCAACCAGACAGTGGTGAACAGCGCCGGGCAGCTCTCCCGGGAACTCACATTTTCACTATTCAGGGAACCCATAGTACAAGTTACAGCACTCACGAAGAGGCACTTCTCTTACATTACTAGTACTTAAAAACAAACATTGCGCTTTTATCTACAAATTAATAATAAAAAGTGACTGAGATATTCATTGTATTTCTGAATCCCAAGTGAAAAATAATAGATTTAAAATAGAATTTTTAAAAGCAGCTTTAGATTTACAGAACAACTGAGCAGAAAGTAGTTTCCACATACCTCCACAATACCTCCTTCCCAGTTTCCTCTATCTTTAATATCCTGCATTACTGTATTTTTTTTTTTTTTTACAGTTGATGAGACATCACTGATACATTATTAACTAATGTCAGTAGTTTACATTAGGGTTCATTCCTTCTGCTGTGCATTCTATAGATTTTGACAGATGTTGAAGTTTTTTGTTTTTTGAAACAAAACAAAAAAACCCAACCCTTTCCGGGAATTCCCTGGCGGTCCAGTGGTTAAGACTCCCCACACTTCCACTGCCGAGTGCCTGGGTTTGAACCCTGGTAGGGGAACTAAGATCCCACAAGCCGAGTGGTGTGGCCAAAAACAAACAAACAAACAAACACCAAACCAAAAAAACGTTTCCAGTACCTTCTGAGGAACAATAAATCTCCTTACCTCAAGACCATTTTAATTGCTGTAGCTTTGTAAAGGCGAGTTTCACAGGAACGCTGTAATGTACATCATTCATTTCTTTTCAATGATTCATGGTTTCAAAGACTGACTATAACATAGCCCCGCAAACATATTCAACTCTGATTATGTGAAAACCAACCATTCACAACTCTCAGACCTCCAGTACGGCCCCCCAAAAAAAGGAGTCTGAAGAAATTCTTGGACCACAAAACAAAAAGTAAGAGAAACAGTCTCCAAGATGACATCTGCCATGTTGGAATTAGTCTGCTGATGACTTGGTCTGGAGATGTTTATAAAAACAGCTTTGTCATGAGAAAGCAGAGCAGCGTAAGAGAAGTAGCATCGGGAGACAGAAAAGAGGAGGAAGAAAACCGGGAACTTTGGAAAGCAGCGAAGGGCAGAAACAGCAGAAATCAGGAGTGGCAGGTGGACACGAGACGCAGGACAGAGCGGCAGCAATGGAGAGGAGAGCCAGCTAGACATAAAAGGACGGTGACAGGAATGATTTCGAGGGGGTGAGTGAGGAAGGGACAAACTGCGTCTCAACACTCTAGCCCTTAAATTGCCTAATCATTCATTCAACTGAATGTATCAATGGGAAAGCAACATTCAGCTTGTTAAAAGCCGGCTTTGCACGTTAAGTGTGTAAAGATGGTACACCTTCCATCCACTGAAAATTCCCTCTGGAACCCATTTCAAATCTTTTGGAAGCCTCTAGGGATAGGGTTATTCCTGAATAACGATTACATACACACACTAGCTGGAGGTATAGACCTACAGGTGTAAAACATTTATTCTAATGCTTTCATTTTTAATTTATGAAAAAGTGTGAAGCAAAATTCAAATTACTTTATTTGTCCTGTCCTTGGGGGATTTGACATCTCACCCTACCTACTTCAGAAGAACATATACTCCTTCTCTGTTTTATCAGGATTGTTTCTCTCTTGGCTCTGATTTCCCTTCAATCCAAGTATGTAATGAGGCTATTCAATAAAGAGACTGTGGTTTACTTGCAGGCAAAATCTTAAGTACTCGCCTTTAGGCCACCAGGGAGAGGTTCTAAGAAGTCAAACCTGGAATTTCCTTGTCATATTATTTGATCTTAAGTATAGAGAAGAAAACAGCGTTCTGGATTTATAGCTGGCCTTTGGATTGAGAAAGATCCACAAACTTTCAAATCTAAGTTTACAGAAAGCAGATCTCACACAAAAGCAGATCAGTGGTTGCCCGGGGAAGGATGCACTGCAAAAGGCTCTATGCCTCTGCCGCAACTCGTCAGGTTGTATGCCTTAACTGGATGCAGTTTATTGTACATAAATGATACTCCATACAGTGGGTATTAAATTATCTTGATAATCATTCCACATTTGATGTACGTGTATATCAAATCATCACACTGTACACTTCATTTGTTTTCTATTGCTATTTTTTAAACCATTTTTTAAATTGGAGTATAGTTAATTTACAATGTTGTGTTAGTTTCAGGTGCGCAGCAAAGTGACTCACTTATCCATATATGAATATATCTATTCTTTTCCAGATGCCTTTCCATTACAAGATATGGAATATATTTCCCTGTGCTATACAGTAGGTCCTTGCTATCTTTTGTTTTCAGTGGTTTTCTTTATAAATCTATACTTTCATTAAGACAAAAACTGACAGTGTTGGCATGAAGTTTAACAGTTAAACAAAGGTTTTCACAGAAACCTAACACATGCCTAAAATGATTTTACAATGGAGTTCTAGATGCAGGTCTAGATGGTGTCAAGAACTGACGCATCTCATGATTCAAGACAGCATTTTGGGTTTTAGTTAATTCTTAGGATTAAAAAAACTGTTTTGTTGTAAAGTGAACCACTGCCCCAGTATGAAAGTTTAATCTTCTCCTGAGACCAGGGCTTCAGAAATCATTCAACTTCCTGAAGTGATTCAGTGAACTTGTGCTGTCAGTGACTGAACCCTGCCACCAATGGTTTCAAAGTTCAAAAAGCAGAGGCTTCAAGAGTTTTCCACCCTAAAAGCACAGGCCCTTGCCTTTCCCTCCGCTCCCACCTCCTGTACCACCCTCTGCCCTTCCCCAAATACTTCAGCCAGTGGCTTGGGTGGAGAAGCTGATATTTATAACTTCATAATTGGAAAAGAAAGGGTCTTCTTGTCAATTTCAAGAATTAGCACCTCTAAGACAGAATGACCTGCCCGCGTATACACTCCAATAAGACTTTTCCTCCTCAACCAGTTTCCATCCCACAGACGACAGCTTTGGTAACTTCTTAACTGGCTTAGTCCTTTGTTGGGAACAGCATTAAAGCTCAGGCAGGGAACACCTTGGTTTCTAAGTTTCAGGCATTCACAGCTTTTAAACAGTCTCTCACAGACCTCATTTAGGTTGCCAATGACATTTTTTTGAAGGGATGAAATATTCTGGACACAGAACCAAATCATCATTAGTTGTTCTTTCCTTTGTTTCACCACTTCCCCCATCAGGCCCCAAATTTTAACAAAAATGACCCTAACCCATCTCCCTTCTTTCCCACCTCATCCCTCCCACCCCGAATAATACACCAGTAATACTCAAAAACTACATACATGCTACGCTGTAAGAATGCAGAGTTACCACTATTGGCAAGAAGGCTGTGGGTTGTGGAGATGCTCTTTGAAGATCTGCAGTATCTTTTGCTCTCCCACATCCCATTCTGCAAGTTTTGTCCTTCATAGAAGGCCCTTTGCTTTTCTCAGCAAACTTCAGAATGGGTTGCCTTGAAACGCTGACCCACCTTCCCCTCCACCGGGATGGGTGTGCAAACTATACAGCGTGGAGCGGCTTTAAAGCACTTGGGCTGCTGTAGGGCACAGAAACTAGACTGGCTCTTCAAAGGACATCTTCTCAAGCCACCTCTATGGTGTCAAGACAAGTAGAACTCTTTCTTTCCCCACTTGAAACCCACAGTCAGATGTGACAGGGGCTGGTAGTCAGGAGAGTTAATTCTTGTCACCTTTTTTGTCATCATCCTCCGAGGGGTAGGAATGCCACGGCAGCCTTTCCTCATAGAAGGACATGACAACCTGTGGGCACTTGACACTGGCCTCCTTGGCAGGGACCAGGTCAGCCTCATCAGTTTTTCCACCTCATCAGGAACACGAGTCCTCCACTGGAGTCTGTAGCTCCAACAATCCGCTCCGCTTCCAAACCCCGGGCAAAGCCTCGTGGCTTTTCTGACTCTTCTTTCTTCTTCGGTTCGCCCTCCTCCCCCTCATCTTCCGCATCAGAATCAGCTTTGCGCTTTGCCTCCCTCCGATTTATCTGTCCCGCGTGCTGTTTTCTGTGACTGCGGGAACTCGGCAATGAGGCCGGGGCGATCCAGGTTTTCTTCTGGTTCCCACGTGCTGTCCTCATCCGAGGACCCCTTCCACTTTAGGAGGTGCTCCACTTGGCCCTTTGCCACTCGACGGTCGAGAACTTTTTCCACCACTTGCTCTTCTTCCTCTTCTTCTAGCACCTCCTCCACTTTCTTCTTGTTTTGTGTTTTCCCCATAGCGCCCGCCAGCTTTCCGGTATAAAGGGCGAGGCTGCTCAGAGCGAGAGGAATCGGTGCCACGCTACTGGCGCATCTTGTCGGGCTGGCCGGGGGGAGTGGCGACCAGAAAAGCAACAAGCCTGCTGACCGCGGCTGAGCCCCTCCCTGAAGCGGCCCTCCCCTCAGCCGAACCTCCGTTTTGTATACGGTAGTGTGTATCTGTTCATCCCAAACTCATCCATCTATTGTAACTTATTTAAAATAGATTTATTTATTGTACCATGTGGTACACTTTAACTATATACAATTATATCTGTTAGTTATTCTTTAATAAATTGGGGGGGAGTTGATATTTTAAAAGCGTCTCTAACAAAGGCCGACTGCTTTATCTGTAGATGCAAGTATACATTTTCACCTCCTATTAGCTGGGCTGCTTGGTTTCTTTCCTTAGTGTGGTTAGGTGTGCTTACTACACTGGAAAATTCTGCATCTTATGGCCTAGAAGGGAAGGGCCTAGAATTTGACAATTTGAACTGACCCTGGCATCTGGAGACGTAGAATCTTTGACAAGGAACTTAAAGTGTCTCCTTAGCTTCTAGAAGCCATCTGCCTGAGGACTTTTTATAAAAATCATTTTAAGTATGTGAAACTACCATTATTTACAGGGTGTTTCTTACAAACTATTGAAAAACATAAAATTTTGTTAATTCAAATGTCTAAATCCACTACTATGGCTTAGTGATACAAAAATTTTTGGAATTTATGTGTGTGTGCGTGTGTGTGTGTGTGTGTGTACGCTTTAGTCTCTAAGAAACCTGCGGGGGCACCTGTTACTTCAGTTCAACTGGTCACACGAAAGTACAGATGATTATGTCTATAGACAGACGCTGGCCATCAGCTTCCCAAACAAGAATAAAGTCTAATGCTAGACCCGGCAGAGATTCACTGAAAAACCAGTCCTTAACCTCTTCCTAATAAATCACACATTTTTAATCTGACAGGAGCCAAGCAGCCTTATCCGCACTCTAAAACTGAAAGTGAATAACAAAACTTGTTAATCGAGTACAGAAATTTACTTTTGTATCATCCTCGTCAAAACAACCTTGACGGTAACATCTCTACATTCCCATCTATCATGTCCTTAGTATTGAAAAGCACATTTAGAACTCGGTGGATATTGCAAATTCTTGTGATTAGAAGGTCTATGGAACATTTTATGCTTTGAATATATGTAAGAACCAGAGTTTTTTTGGGTTTTTTTTTGGTTTGTTAATTTAATTTTATTTTTTTAACATCTTTATTGGAGTATAATTCCTTTATAATGTTGTGTTAGTTTCTGCTGTATAACAAAGTGAATCACCTATATGCATACATACATCCCCATATCCCCTCCCTCTTGCGTCTCCTTCCCTCCCACCCTCCCTATCCCACCCCCCTAGGTGGTCGCAAAGCACTGAGCTGATCTCCCTGTGCTATGCGGCTGCTTCCCACTAGCTGTCTATTTTACATCTGGTAGTGTATATATGTCCATGCCACTCTCTCACTTCGTCCCAGCTTACCCTTCCCCCTCCCCGTGTCCTCAAGTCCATTCTCTACGTCTGCATGTTTCTTCCTGTCCGTCCCCTAGAACCAGAGTTTTTAGGTGCGTGAATAAAATATAAATCCCACAAAATGTAGAGTGCTGGCAACCAAGACTTACTTTGACTGCTCTTTTCTTTTCCTAGGTTTCACTGCACTTACAAAGCCGGTACACGTGTATCTTCTGTGTATTTTACACCCATAGTAGCTCCAAAATGAAGCTCAAGCAAATCTCATTGGTTTAAATACAGAGCAAAACCCATTTTCAGAAGAGCAGTACAGTGTGCTGCAGGAAGCCGGGAAGAGCTGGCGGCTCGCTGACAACGCACATATTCACTAGCAGAGGCAATAGTGAGGAAAAGGAGGGGGAATTACTTCACAGCACAGCCCCATAGGCAAGGGTACAATTTTCTCACTTGTTCCAACAGTAAGCCCTTGGCAGTGAGTATCCATATTCATTATTTCACGTAGCTTTAGCGTTTGCTGGGGCCCTGGCCTTAGAAAAGGGATGATTTTGTGTTCACAGGTTTACATGTGTACACAGCCTATGTAAATCTCCAGATGCATTTTGTTTAATTCTATTCTAACAGTGACGTTTCTGTATCAAGGGACACCAGATCTCCCCCGACACCTGTTTTGGAGAGCAGCTTCCCTGACCATCCTAGGCTGGAAAACGGACCTGGCCCAGGTTGGGGGTAACTGCAATACTGGCAAATACGGAAAGGGGAAGACGCTGCAGCAGGTAAACTTGATGATGACTCTGGAGTTCGGAAAAATTAAAGTGGGCAGAGTCCACTGGACCGAAAAAAGGTCACCCTGAGAGTAAAATAGACACCCAGGCAAAGGAGACACGAAGAGAGAGGGGCCCACACAGCTACAGAAAGCACAAAGAGGGCGAAGAAAGAAAGGGCGGGAAGCCGAAGAACTTATTTTTTTTTAACAGCGCCAGATTTAAAACAACAACCGCATGTGAGGGTGCGCGCACATGCGCTTGTGCCAGCATTTGCCACAACTTAACTTCCTACCTGAGTTTGGAAGCAAATGCACTCTTTACAATTTCTTTCCCACAATTTGAACTTTACCACAATTTGAACAGACATTTCGTTTTATAAAGGAAAAGAAAACTTTCATGCAGCGATGGCTCCAATTGGGGTCTTTCAGGCTAGTATGTGTAAAGACTCTTACGAAGTTGTTGCTGCATTTCTGTGACTCTATAAATATTCCATAGGCCCTGGTACTTGTACTTGCTCCCTAGGCCAGAGGAAGTTAAAGGCTAGATGCACAAAAGAGGCTCCCCACCACTAATATTCAATTTCAGTAAAGCAAATTAATATGATAAAGTTCTGCAAATAACTGTTTTGATCATTTTCTGAAATTAGGAAAAAATTGGCCCTTTTGGTATCCTTCAGTATACAGTTAATATACTTTCACCATAATAACTTGTTCTTTTGAGGGACAAGCCAACAAAAAGTTCCGGCTGTGAAGAGTTTTCAATTAGGAAATTAAAACTTACCTACGTATGGAGGACCTAAAACTTCAAACTGGAACTCTGACATTAACACATCATATGACCTGGGATCAGGTGCTTGGTCCCTTTGAGCCTCAGTTTTCTCACCTCTAAAACAAAGCGGGCGGCAGGGGGTGGGTGGGTCTTGACAGCCCTTTCTAGCACTGAAATTCTACTACTCAACTTGGAGGAGAAAGAATTTTAAGGAGCTTAAATGAGGAGGCCACATGATCATTCTCTAACTCTCGGGTGGCGTTCCCATTTCACTCTTCATGACCATGACTTCTATCTAGAGATGCAACAGTAATTCAGAGGATCTTTTGGTAACATTTTTAAAAAACCTTAGACTACACTTATAAGTTGGAGATTCTGCAATGGACTTGAGTCCACCATGAAAAAAATCACTGCATTTAACAAAGAAATACAAAACATTGTCACTAACTCCTGGGTGGTGGATTATAACTGATTTTTATTTTCTTTAGGCTTGTCTGTATTTTCTACCTACAATGAAAAAGTACCACTCTTGTCATTTAAAAAATAGATTTTCAAAAGGATTAGTGCATTCTTGCAAGTTTTACCAGATCTCTCAAGTCTACTCTAAAATCACGGCGGTGGGGGGCGGGGGGCGGGTGTGATATGAAGTCAGACAGTATCACAATGCGTGTCTGCACACAGTGGTTGATTTCCCAAGCGGCTGGCTGCTGTAGTCAGAATCAGGACATTATTATTATAATCAGAATCTATGGCTCACAGTCCTACATGGAAATCAAAACATACGTTTTATCTAAATAACTTTTTTCCCCCAGCATCCTGGCCCTTGAGAAGCATGGTTAAAATTCCTTTCCAGTTTCAAGTAAATGAAATGAAACATGAGGTACTTCTTAACTACCCACAAAAAAAAAAAAAAAAAAAAAAA
>NW_006789873.1:2783280-2788830 GCF_000442215.2 Lipotes vexillifer | reverse complement strand
CCTACAATGAAAAAGTACCACTCTTGTCATTTAAAAAATAGATTTTCAAAAGGATTAGTGCATTCTTGCAAGTTTTACCAGATCTCTCAAGTCTACTCTAAAATCACGGCGGTGGGGGGCGGGGGGCGGGTGTGATATGAAGTCAGACAGTATCACAATGCGTGTCTGCACACAGTGGTTGATTTCCCAAGCGGCTGGCTGCTGTAGTCAGAATCAGGACATTATTATTATAATCAGAATCTATGGCTCACAGTCCTACATGGAAATCAAAACATACGTTTTATCTAAATAACTTTTTTCCCCCAGCATCCTGGCCCTTGAGAAGCATGGTTAAAATTCCTTTCCAGTTTCAAGTAAATGAAATGAAACATGAGGTACTTCTTAACTACCCACAAAAAAAAAAAAAAAAAAAAAAAGCTTTCCAGACAAAATATGGCTGCTATCGGGCTGGGTTGGTTGTTTTTTTTTTCCTCTTGCTATGCTCTAAAACACAACACATCAAAAGTTAAAATAAATATTTAGCTGTCAAAACAAAACACACCCCCCATATGGAAAACACAAATATGAATTTGATGACGCTTGTTATAAAAACAACGTCCACAGCAAAAATAAATGCTGAAATTGTGTACAAAGACTACAAAGCTAAATGCTATCATTGTTAAGTTCTACACGACAGTCCAAAAAAGGTTGAAGGTAATCTGCGGAAAGGATATAAACACAATTAGGTAATTTCCAGCTTCACCACCATAAAAAGTAAAATTTTCAAGGAAGATAGACAATAAAGTTCCCCCAAATGACAACTGCAGGCTCAGTGTGGGTAGATCTCTAGAATAAACTTCATGCTCAACTGAATTCTCCTCAGTTGAGGAAGGTATAGCGTAATAGTTCACCTCTCCATTCTCCACCTGGATGTGATCTGTGTCTATAACACATTACCTCCGAAACGACTTTTTACCCAGGACCAGTCACTCACCTCTCTGCAGCAGGGTCCTCGCCTCACTCCCCTTCAGCAAACCCAAGCTCCAGACCAAGCAGCAAGGGACAGTGGCTTAGTCACAGGACTGAAGTTCAAATCCCAACTCTGCCGCTTACTAGTTGTGCAATCTTAGACAAGTTACTTAACTAACCTCATCTATGAAATGCGCATCATAACCACTTTGCAGAGTTCCTCTGAGGATCAAATTACATAATGCGTGTAAATTCAACCCACATATTTTCTAGAACTAGAGTAGGCCTTCAAGTAACCAGTTCCCTTTTGCCCCCTACTCCTGGCCACTTACTCCAAGTTGATCAAGTTTAACGTTCATGGTTTTAATTACTCTCCAGCAAACTAAATGGTATATAGCACATGTAGTAATTTTAACTTTGTTAAGACTTTGAATAGAGCACACCACAAGGGAGACAGTACGACGTTGCGCTCAAAACCATGAACTTCTGAGGAGTAAGACAATCTTAATTTTGATGTCTCCTAACCGCGCCCAGCTGTGCAACTGAGGGCAAATTACTTTACCTCTCTGAGCCTGGTTCTTAATTTAAAAAATGAAGAGACTAGACAGTGTATACAAGTGCCTGGCACAGAGCTAAGTACCATAAATGGTAGCTTCTATTGGTCTTCATGATTTGGGTCGATGTTCAGGTACTAGTCACTTTAAAGACTAGTAAAGTAAGCTTGGCCAACAACTCAGTCACATCAAGACACTGTTAGTGTTCTCTACTCTCCTGAAGTTAAGTTCTACTGCATTTCATAGAGGAAATTACATCAACCTGAGCACTACTGACAATTTGGGTCAGATGATTCTCCATTGTGGGGGACTGCCCCTTGCACCCTAGAATGTTTAAGCCCCTTGCCTGACCTCTACCCACTAGACACACCCCAAGCTGTGACTGCCAAAACTGTCTCCAGACATCGTTCAATGTCTCCTAGGGGACAAAACTGCCCCAGTTAAAAACCACTCGTCTAGCACTTTCTGCAGATGGGAATTCTCAGCCACCTCGGTAGGCAGCCCTGCAGGAGGACAAAGGTTTACTCGCCCTCCCATTTAGTCTTATCTACTCCTCTGGGCTCCATCATTCATTAGTACCGGTAACTCAAAGGTGACCATAGAAAAATAAATTTTTTGGCCCAATTTGCTGTCAGGAGCTGCTTTAAGTCACAGGAAGGAATGCTGGCCTGGTTGTCTTTTCACTACTCTATACAGTCATACAAAATGCTGAACTTTTAATATCAAGGAATCTGCTATGTCCTAATTACTTATCATAAAACGTTAAAAGGTTATTGACCTTAAGATGACTTATAAACCATGTTATTACCCAAACTGACTAAGTATGTCTTCACTGGGAAGGTGAGATGGAATTTATGCAGTGACTAATACCCTGGAAAGAAACAGCTCCCCTGTTTGCACGGCTGAAGCATGTTTACTGTACATAAAGTGCTATGTTAAAGTCCAAAAGACTCTGGACAACTCTTGATTATTCACAACGAATTCACTGTCTATTTTTCATTTTAATAACTGCACCAGAAAGCAGGAGCCATTTCTTATCCACTGTACATCCCAGCACCTAGCACAGAGCTTCCAACAGAGGCGGTAACTCAGTAAATGTTGGTTGAATAAATAAATGGTCATATATTCTGCTTAATTAAGTACTCTGTTGACAAAAAAAAAAGAAAAGAAAAGAAAGAAACTTTCTTTGCTCTCGTCCAACAGGAGCTGAAAGAAAAGATCTTTTAAGAGAAAATAATTACAGTCTGCTCCCTTTTACTCCAAACCCAAACAACTGGAAAATTCAATTAACCAAAAAAATTCTGTAGGCAAAAGTTGGGGAAAGCAGCCAAACAGATAAGGCCCGAGCACGAACATTTGTTCAACTCCCACAAGATTATAAAAGCCAAAGTTGCTGGCACAAGAGGGCAAGAAGGCAACCGGGAGGTGGAAAGCAGGAAAACAGGGATGGATCAGCCTCAGGAGGTTAGCTGCCATCCTTCAGTGAACAGTTTTTTTGGGTTTTTTCAACGTCAAAACTTTAGAGGTAAGAGTCAATGTCTTATGCAAAGCCTTGACTTACAAATTACTTTTCAAATGGATATGAGCAAAATTTTAAAGAATATTTAGAAAGATATCTGATCATATTTTTGTTAATTTTTCAAGGTTCCTTATCTTTTTTTTCCCTTCTCCAGTCCCGCGGGGCAAACAACAGGTTCTTAAAAAGCTGCGTAGGGGCTTCCCTGGTGGCGCAGTGGTTGAGAATCCGCCTGCTAATGCAGGGGACACGGGTTCGAGCCCTGGTCTGGGAGGATCCCACATGCCGCGGAGCAACTAGGCCCATGAGCCACAACTACTGAGCCTGCGCGTCTGGAGCCTGTGCTCCGCAACAAGAGAGGCCCGCGACAGTGAGAGGCCCACGCATCGCGATGAAGAGTGGCCCCCGCTTGCCACAACTAGAGAAAGCCCTCGCACAGAAATGAAGACCTAACACAGCAAAAATAAATAAATAAAAATTATTTTTAAAAAAAAAGCTGCGTAAAAGACACTCCATTTACTCCTTTTGTCTAGAGAAACTTAAGGCCCACCACCATCACAAAAGATTTCACCACTCCCAGCATTCTATTTATAAGAGAGAAAAACAGTCAGATTTAAATTGTATTCTTAAAGTATTATTTTAAGATCATTGCCCAGTATATAGAATGGGTATCACATTAACATTAGAAATGGTGCAAATAATAGTGTTTAAACGCATTCTCGGGGCTTCTCTGGTGGCACAGTGGTTAAGAATCCGCTTGCCAACGCAGGGGACACAGGTTCCAGCCCTGGTCCGGGAAGATCCCACATGCCGCGGAGCAACTAAGCCCGTGCGCCACAACTACTGAAGCCCGCGCGCCTAGAGCCCGTGCTCTGCAACAAGAGAAGCCACCGCAATTAGAAGCCCGCGCACCCCAGCGAAGAGTAGCCCCCGCTCGCTGCAACTAGGGAAAGCCCGTGTGCAGCAACGAAGACCCAACACAGCCAAAACTAAATAAATACAATAAATTAATTTATAAAAAACAATAAATGCATTCTCGCCCACCTTTGAGACCAAAACCTCTATTTCCACTTAAAACATTTCCAGTTTATCATTTCCAGTACACAAATAAATTATCATGTTTAAGTGGTCCATTAGTTTGATCCATATTAAATTAGCTTCAATTTCCTGGTATCATATAAGAGGAATTTTCCCAATTTAAATCTCACACCATTTTTTAAAAGTTTCACTCAAAAATCTAGACTTGGTTAAAAAAACCCAAAAAAACAAAAAAACGCTTTCCTTCTCCAAAAATTCAATATGGGAATGGTAGCCTAGAATTTCAAAAACCATATATGGTTACAGAATCCATATGGTAGTCTTAGACTATATACTTATTGGTAGGTGGTTCACACAAATCATGGCGTATCTGACCAATTTCCTGTTGCATAAAGATTATATTTGCTCTGAAAAATGTTAAATAAGCATTTTTAAAGACTGAAGGTAAAGACTAGATTGGAACCTTATGTAACCAAAATGGGAAAGCACGTACAGCATCGCCACATTAAAGGCCTAAACCTTTTCAATATGTATTCTTCCTAAGCAAATATGAGCATGAGTTTCCAAAGGCAAAGCTACCATCCCAGAAGCCCTTGCTTCCTCAGTGTAAAGAATGGGGAGGGTTCTGTTCCTGGAGATGAGCTGGGGAGGGAAAGGCTTTGCAAAATTCCAAGGGGCTCATAATTTAAATGTATGCTATTCTGCAAATGTTCACATTTCCAAAGAACAACATAAAATTTACATTAAAACTGTCTTCATCAAGATAACGAAAAAAAAATGATTCCTGATGCTCTATAAGCTTGCCATAGATTTGATAACCCAGGAAAGAATTACAGGCAATTACAAAATGATGGCTCCAATTAGGAAATCTGGATCTATTCCAAATTCACATCAAAGGGGGCTCAGATAATCCCGATGGAGTAATTTAAATGAATATAGGGGACTTCCAGCAAAGACATACGTTTATTCTATTACTACGTCTTCTGAAAGCCAAGCAAAATGCTACAACGACGTATCTCTTGCACTTCAGGAAATTAAAAAACCAAACTTGGAGTCCCCTTAATAAACCTTGTTCTCTTCTTTTCCCAAGGGGTCTCGCTGGTACAGGGTTTTTATTGTAAAGGGCAATCAAAACAAACCTGAGAATCCCGCACAGTCTCAAACGCAGAAGATAATATAGCACCGAACACGAAGCACACACAATCTTTCCTTGCTGATTTCCAAACCTCCACCTAGTCCTGGATGCCTGAGAAGAGGCCGCGAGGAATGGAAGAGAAAGAGAAACTTCGAAAGCAGAAACCTCTCTCCCAGAGCCTAGAACTGACGGCACCTTGTAGGGATTTCACGCTTTTTGAGATGGAAAGGTCACACCCTGCAGTTCTGAAAATCCACCTTCTAAGGCTCAAAACCCATGTTACAAAACCTTCCTCCTGCTTCTCTAGGTTTCGCGCTGGAGCTGAAACCCCCCTCCCTCCTACCCCCATTCGCCAACCC
>NW_006789873.1:2772225-2782756 GCF_000442215.2 Lipotes vexillifer | reverse complement strand
GGCCCGGCCAGGGGCCGGGCGAGGGCGCCACGCACCCAGTGCGGCCACGTGCCCCCGTCTCGGGGGGCGGCCCGCTGACTGCAAGGCGTGGCCGCACGGGGAAGGTGGCTGCGAGGAGACAGGGGCGAGCGCTTTCCTGGAGGGCCGGCTCCAGCCCCGGAGGCCGAGGGGAGGGCGGGCTGGGGGCGCCCGGGGCCCCCCCGCCCTCGCGCCGCAGCCCTCGAGGCCGGCGGGGAGTCACGAGTCACTGCAGGCAGCCGTGGACGGTGCTGGGGAGGTGGGAGCAACAAAGAGAGTCGAGCGAAGGTGGCCTCACCGGTGGCCTACGCTAGCCAGCACACCCCCTGCAAAGCGGCCCGTGTCCGGAGCGCACCCGGATTCGGCCCAGACTGCAGGAGCCCCGTGGTTCTGAGGGACGCCGAAGGACCGACCGGCGACCCTTTCCCTTAGTAATCGGCCGGGGGTGGGGGAGCGAAAGGAGCCCCATCATGAGCCCAAAGCTACCATACAGAGGGCTTTGCATCATTCGAAAAAGCACTGATGGCAAAGCGGCATGTGGCTACTCATTCATTCACTCAACCTTCAGTTTACTGGGCCCTCACCGTGTGCCAGGCACAGTGCCAGGCGCTGAGGATACATGGCAGAGTCAAGCAGAACACCCTCCACCCTGCCCTGGGAGCTTGCAATCTAGTGGGGAGACAGACGATTAAGAAGTGAGAAAATAATCAAATTTGGGATTAGGCCTGTGCAGCAAAAGGAGAGGGTGCAAATTGTGTGGTTAGGAAAGGAGGAGGTGGCATTTAAGCTGAGCCCTGAAAGTTATGAAAGAAGCAACCATAGGAAGAGCCAGGGAAAAGCCTTGCAAAAAGAGGGAGCAGACATATGAAAGCCAGGAGGGGGCAAATCTTGTGGCTTTAGGACTAAGAGGTGGTGGTTGTGATTGGCACCAGGAGAGCTGGGGAGGGTAGCATAAGCCTGGACAGGCTGGCACAGACCAGATCATGGACTGCATCCTAGTCAATAGTCAGATGGTTTTATTCCAAAATCAATGGGAGGCTAGTGAATGAATGGCTTCACCCCTGGGGCATGACATGACCTGATTTATATTTCTTTCCTATTTCTTTTTTCTTTTGGGATAATTGTAGATTCACATACGTTTGTAAGAAATAATACAGAGAAGTGCTATGTACCCCTTACCCAGTTTCCCCCGATGCAAAACTATAGTACAAGATCATAACCAGAATACTGACATTAGTACAATCTACAAATCTTATTATTTCCCTGGTTTTACTTGTACTCGTGTGTGTATTTAATTCTATCCAACTTTATCACGCGTAGACTCATATATCCACCACCACAGTCAGGATACAAAACAGTTCCATCATTACAAGAATCCATCCTGTTGCTCCTTCAGCCTCAACCCCCTCCCCAGTCCCCCCAGTCTCCTGCCATTGGCAATCATTCATCTGTCCTCCATTTCTACAATGTTGTCCTGTCAAGAATGTTATGTAAATGAGCCATACAGTTTGTAACCTTTGGGGATTGGTTTTTTCACTCAGGTTAATTCCCTTGAGAGACATCCAAGTTGTGTGTATCCATAGTTTGCTCTCTTTTATTGTCGAGTGGTATTCTAGGTCCTATTTGTCTTTTTATTTCTTTATTTATTTATAACATTTTGATTGGGGTATAATTGCTTTACAATGGTGTGTTAGTTTCTGCTTTATAACAAGGTGAATCAGTTATACATATACGTATATCCCCAATATCTCTCCCCTCTTGCATCTCCCTCCCTCCCAACCCTCCCTATCCCACCCCTCTAGGTGGTCACAAAGAACCGAGCTGATCTCCCTGTGCTATGCGGCTGCTTCCCACTAGCTATCTATTTTATGTTTGGTAGTGTATATATGTCCATGCCACTCTCTCACTTTGTCCCAGCTTACCCTTCCCCCTCCCCATATCCTCAAGTCCATTCTCTAGTAGGTCTGCGTCTTTATTCCCATCTTGCCCCTAGGTTCTTCATGACCTTTTTTTTTTTACATTCCACATATATGTGTTAGCATACGGTATTTGTTTTTCTCTTTCTGACTTACTCCACTCTGTATGACAGACTCTAGGTCCATCCACCTCACTACAAATAACTCAATTTCGTTTCTTTTTATGGCTGAGTAATATTCCATTGTATGTATGTGCCACATGTTTTTTATCCATTCATCTGTCAATGGACACTTAGGTTGCTTCCACGTTTGGCTATTGTAAATAGAGCTGCAATGAACATTGTGGTACATGACTCTTTTTGAATTATGGTTTTCTCAGGGTATATGCCCAGTAGTGGGATTGCTGGGTCATATGGTAGTTCTATTTTTAGTTTTTTAAGGAACCTCCATACTGTTCTCCATAGCGGCTGTACCAATTCACATTCCCACCAACAGTACAAGAGGGTTCTCTTTTCTCCACACCCTCTCCAGCATCTATTGTTTCTAGATTTTTTGATGATGGCCATTCTGACCGGTGTGAGATGATATCACATTGTAGTTTTGATTTGCATTTCTCTAATGATTAGTGATGTTGAGCATCCTTTCATGTGTTTAAAAGACTACCTTGACTACCATGTGGAGAAAGATTCAGAGGAGACTGAGGATCGAAACAGGAAAACTAGTTAAGATGCTTTCCCAATAGTCCCTATCAAAGCGGATGGTGGTTTCGATTAGGGCGGTGCCTGTGTAGGCAAGTGGAAGGATTTGATGGAACAGGTCCGGAGAGGAAATTGGAGTTGAAGTAGAGACAGCATAGTATAGACAATTGTTTTGAGGTGTTTCACTGTAAAGGGGAACAGAAGTGGAGTGGAACGGGAGGGACAATTAGGGACAAGAGAAGATCCCTTTCTCTCTTTTTCATTTGAGAGATGAGAGCTTGTGGAGGGATAATCAGTAGGGAGGGATTGCTGATGAGAGAAGCCTGCCTAGCCCAGAGGAAATGACAGCTGGGGTCCACGAGGAAGACGGGCCCTCCATCTGCTTAAAGGAATTCTCCACTGTAAAGATGCTGATCAGAGGGATGGGTGGAGGGCAGCCAGCCGTAAGTATAGATCAAGCAAATCCAGTCTGATGACTCCTATTTTCCCCAGGGGTGCACAAACTGGGCGCTGGCCTCCCTTATGAGAAAGCCTAAGCCCTTGCAAGGTTCCCTTCTCTCCCCCGGCACCAGGCGCCTGGCCCTTCCCTTTTCTCATAACGAGCCCTCAGAAGCACTGATGTTTGGTTTTTCTGGTTGGCAGGAGAGGCTGTGGCTTCACGCTTGCTAGGAAAAGAAGTCGATCTGCCCGACCCTGATCCCAAGAAGGTTCTGAACAATTAGCTCTGCTGCAGGCAACTCCCGGAACAGAGTAGCAGCCCAGCGCCCAGCCCCCAAACAGCCAAGAGACATCCAAGATGGAGGGCTCTATGAAGGGCCCTCTCCCAGGGAACCTTCTGGCCATCCTTTGGCACTCATCAGTGTTAGTTGTGGTTCATTCCTCACAAGATCCTTTTCTTCCTCCCCACTTCCTTTCTCCATCTTTCCTTCCCCCCTCCTCTCCGCCCCCCACCTTTCCTCCCTTCCCCCCTTCTTTAGATATTCCTGATGTGCTCCTACTAGGTGCAAGGCCCAGATCTCCCACGTTGCCCACGCTTGGTCTACACCCTAGGCCAGCCCTGTCTGCCTCTGAACACTTCATCTCCTTGGATTTGAACTCAACTTTTGTGGGTCATGGAAACACAATGTTCCACTTAAAATATGTGGAAGACTGTGTTGCAGAATAAGCAAAACAGATGAAAAGAAAGAGGGGGCCCAACTTGTGAACTTGTGTGCCACATTCTGGTAATGTTTTCAGCATCAAGAAGCAAAAAGAAATTCAACAGACTGAAATCAGATGGTATGATCTCAGATCTGATCTTTTTCATTTCTGTTTGAGTAATGAAATAGGCCTGAGGAGAAGGGTCTTAGATTTCGACAGAATTTAAAGCACCCTGGGAGGGAAATGTGAAGCATTCATCGGCATATGAAGTGTAGTGGAGTCCTTTGCCTTCTCTTCAAAAAGTGCATTCTGACCAATGATTCTAAGTTATTGAAACTGTATTACATACCTGACAGTTTATATGCATAATTTTATTTGTTCCTAATTTTATTTACTCTTCGCGTTAGACACTATTATCCACACTGTACAGGTGAGAAAACTGAGGCTCAAAGACGTTTGGAGCCAGGATTTAAAACCAAGCAGCATGGCTCCAGAGCCCACAATCCAAATCAGTATACTACACTTCCAAAACAATGAAAGGAGAGAGTTAATCACTTTTACTGTGGTCATCCAAAGCGGCTGCTTCTTTCTGGTAAATGATTCTTTTTACAAAGTGATGCTGAATATTTCATCTTCCTGACTTCTCTATCCATGTAACCCACAGAGTTCAAGTGTATTCTTCCACAAGGGGCCTCAAGCCTACTGACAGTTGCACCATTTCATGATCATCACACGCATGGTGGCAATGGTGGAGTCCAGCTTAACTCCCAGTGAGCACATTACCGCTTCGGCCAGCCTTACCTCCCACCTCTTCCCTCTCAGACCCTGTGGGCCATCTGCCTGAGGTCTAGGAGGGTCTTGAAACGCACCCTTGGAAAACTTTGTTACTTCTGCCTAGAGCACAGTTTCAACGTCTTCCTGGACATCTCTACATTTCAAAGATATACCCCTGATGCCTACCCCTACCCTGACCCATTTCTCTTCCTGTATTCCCTGTCTTCGTTAATGGTGTGCTGCCCCCGCCCAGGTGCCCAAGGTAAACTTCCAGTTCCTTCTACCCCTTCTTCTATGTATAATAGGTCTCCAAGTCCTGTAAATTCTACTCGTGAAACAGTCAAACCTTACCTCATCTTCAGAGTAACCCCTGACCAAGTCAGTCAGAATTAGTTGCTCCCAAGGCAATTGGTTTATACTGTGAGTACAGCAGGTGATCATTTACAGACCTGTTGATTTGGGGGATCTGTTTCCCCCACCAGATCATAGGCTTCTTGAGGGCAGGCAATGTGTCTTTCCTGTTTATACCTCTAGTCACTTGGAATATGGTAGGCATTCAATTAATATTTCTTTTAAAAATATTTCATTATAAAATATAAACATATACAAAACAGAGAAAATACTATAATGAACTAACATGTGCCCAACATCCATCTTCAACAATTATCAACACCAATTTTATTTATTTCACGTACATTTCCCTATCCATTTCCTCCAATGTGCACACACACTCTATTTTTATTTTTTGAAAGGAATTTTTAACAATTTAATTAATTAATTAATTATTTTTGGCTGTGCTGGGTCTTCGTTGCGTGCGGGCTTTTCTCTAGTTGTGGCGAGCGGGGTCTGCTCTTCGTTGCGGTGCACGGGCTTCTCATTGCGGTGGCTTCTCTTGTTGCGGAGCACGAGCTCTAGGTGAGCAGGCTTCAGTAGTTGTGGCACATGGGCTCAGTAGCTGTGGCTCGTGGGCTCAGTAGTTGTGGCTCGTGGGCTCTAGAGTGCAGGCTCAGTAGTTGTGGCACACGGACTTAGTTGCTCTGTGGCATATGGGATCTTCCCGGACCAGGGCTCGAATCCGTGTCCCCTGCATTGGCAGGTGGATTCTTAACTACTGCACCACCAGGGAAGCCCCACTGTACCATTTTAAAGCAAATGCAACACATCATATTCCATCCAGAAATACTTCAGTATATGTTGCTAAAAGATAGAGATTTTCTTTTTTTTTTAACATAAGTGCAATATCATTGTCACCCCTCAAAGCAATTAACTAAAATCCCTTTATATCAACAAATACCCGGTCAGGATTCAGAATTTCCCAGATGTCTCCCAAACGTTTTTTACAGTTTGTTTATTCCAATCAGGATATTTTCGAGGCTCATTTATTATATTTGGTTGATATGTTTCTAGTTAATGGTTCTTGGATGAAAGGATGGATGAGTTAATCCTTCATACCTTCTCTCACCCACGTCTCCCCTGATCCAAATTGAACCCATTTTACAAAGACCCATCTCCCTGATGCCAGAACCTGTTCAGACTCCTCTCTGATACCCCAGCTGAAAATAACCTCTCCCTTTTCTCATAGCATTTGTCATAAATATCTCTTGCTCTGATTGCATTTAATATACTCGAGACAGCTTATCTCACCTATAAAGTTTTCAGCTCTTTGAAGTAAGTGCTGTAATCACTGCTGAGTAGCTAGTGAGCTTGACCGCCTGTTGCCTGTAAGACCCAGGGCCAATTACAAACTCAGGTGTCTTCAAACTTTCTTCTGGTGACTATAGTAAAAAGAAAAAAAGGTTAAAAACAAAGAAAAAATTTTTAAAGTAAAACATTTTTTGCTCACATCCTCCCTAAAATAATTTTGAAAACCTATTTACCCGCTCACATATTGGAAGTTGATATCTAAACGTTTTTCATCCCATGTTTAAATAGTTACAAGGGAAGTTATTTGGGGGTATTAAGTAAATACTGACATTCTAAAATAAAATGGTTACATCACTTTTTGACTCTGTCCAATTGAATCTGAATACAATAGCCGTTTCATACCCACCATCAGCTATTTAAAAAATACATGATTAATATCTTTAACAGTTGGAAATTTTACATCATTCCTTTTTTTCTCCTTAAACTCATATCTCCATTCCACTTCTCCCACAGAATTTTGTCCTAATGTAACATATTTTATGTTTATAAGTTGGCTTCTGATCGCTCTATATATATAATTCTCTGCAACAAAAATAAAAACATGAATTAAACTTAATTTGTTTATTTTTACTTTTCGATCCCCCTGCCCCTGGCAACTACTAATCAGTGCTATGTATGAGCTTGTTTTTTTTGTGTGTTTCTTTCCGTAGATTCCATATATAAGAGAGATCATACAGTATTTGTCTTCCTCTGTCTGACTTATTTCACTTAGTGTAATGCCCTCAGGGTCCATCCATGTTTTTCAAATGGCAAGATTCCATTCTTTTATATGGCTGAATAATATTCCATTGTATATATAAACCACATTTTCTTTATCCATTCATCCATTGATGGACAGTTAGGTTGCTTCCATATTTTGGCTATTGTACATAATGCTGCAGTGAACCTGGGGGTGCATTTGTCTTTTCTTTTAAAAAATATTTATTTATTATTTTGGCTGTGCTGGGTCTTAGTTGTGGCAGACGGGATGTTCGTTGCAGCATGCAAACTCTTAGTTGCAGCATGCATGCGGGATCTAGTTCCCCAACCATGGTTCGAACCCGGGCCCCCTGCATTGGGAGTGTGGAGTCTTACCCACTGGGCCACCAGGGAAGTCCCGCATTTGTCTTTTCGAGTTAGGGTTTTTAGTTTGGATAAATACTCAGAAATGGAATTGCTGGATCATATGGTAGCTCTATTTTTAATTTTTTGAAAACGTACATACTGTCTTCCATAGTGGCTGCACCAATTTACATTCCCATCAATAGCCAGAGCAATTAAATTGAATTTTTAATATTTCCTATCACCATAAGGCTCTATGTGTTTTAAAAAAGTTATCTGAATAGAGTTATCCTTAATAAACAATTGATCAAAAAAATTAACTCTTATAAAATTTGAAAAATAATTTAAATGTACAGTGTTAAAATGTTTTGGAAATGTATCTTAGAGATGGATAAGGTGTTTCTCAATTAGTTCATGCATTTGTGGGTAAATATTACTTATTGCTAGCATGAGATAGGGTTCAGTATCGATTTTATTTTGATTCTTTTTTTACTGTTTAAAAACGTAAACACCAAGAAGCTTTGGTCACAGAAACAGAAGGGAATGAAATTTTTTTCTCACAGCATTGTCACACAATTCTGTATATTTCTTCTGAGGTGTGTACCCAAGATCCCATCGTGATCTATCATCAAAAATTAATTTTAGGGCTTCCCTGGTGGCTCAGTGGTTGAGAGTCCGCCTGCCGATGCAGGGGACACGGGTTCGTGCCCCGGTCCGGGAAGATCCCACGTGCCGCGGAGCCGCTGGGCCCGTGAGCCATGGCCGCTGGGCCTGTGCGTCCGGAGCCTGTGCTCTGCAACGGGAGAGGCCACAGCAGTGAGAGGCCCGCGTACCGCAAAAGAAAAAAAAATTAATTTTAATGCTTTATTAAGTGACAACTCCATTAGATCCTTCAGCAATTTTGTTGAAAACAAAGCATTAGAATCCACCTTTGTTGCAAAAGTTCTTGTTAAGCAGTAATTAGGGTCATTCGTTTTTCCACACCAACACCCTTTATTTTGGCTGGTCCCTTTGTTAGGTACCAGGAGGTCCTAACAAAATCAAATTAGCGATGGAGGGGGGGCGGGGGAAGAGGATTGTTTTTCTTTTGTAAAATGTGAGAAGGGCTGTTGACAAAGAGGAGGTGGGAATGCAGAACCCACCTGCGGGAGATTCACTGTTCTCTGCAGATCCATGTTAGGAAGTTCAAAGTCTAGACGTTGATTTCTTTACAACTCAATGTGCGCATGAACCCCTGGCAATTCTTCATGTATCCCCAGTGATATTCGTAACCTAGTTTGGCTTAATTTCCTCATCCCAGTTTCCACATCTGCAATTTGGGACTGGTATTATCTAATTCACAGGCTTAATATGAAGATGGAATTAAATTACATACCACATGTAGAGCAGAGCCTAATGTCAGACATACAGTCGGCAAATATTAGATTCCTTCCCCACCTTTCCACCTTGAAATGCCCATTTTTACAAGTACAATTGGTAAATCTTTTTTTTTTACAGTCTAAAAATCACGTTAGGAAAAAGTTATGTGATCTGCTCAAGATTACACATGAAATCAATAAAAGCGGGCTGAAAATCTAATTTGACATTTCCCTATATATTTTTTTAAATTTTCAGACATTTAAAATAAATGTATGAAGAGTAATAGACTGAACACTCATGCTTCTGCCACTCAGAATTAACGCTGTTAACACTTTATATTTTAAGTCTCTTTTGGGAAATAAGATAATTAAATAGTACAGATCAATATTTAATACTGGCCACTGTCTTCAGTTCTATTCCCTTCTCTCTCTCCTGAGCCAACCACTCTTATGAGTTGGTTTTGTTTTACGATTTTATGTTTGATGTACAATACTGGTACCATTAGTATATATCATTCTGCAACTTATTTTTGTTTATCTGTTTGACTCAACATCATGACTTTATTCCTCTCCTTGTCTCCCTGACACCATCATTTTAGAAGTTATACATTCTATTTAGATCATTTAGCCCTACTGGAATGAGTATCTCCTTCTCTCAAACAACTTCTCCCACCTCCACCTGCAACTCTTGCGTTTTTGTTGTTTATGATTTTAGTTCCAAGTTTTGTTTTGCTGTTTTCGTAGAATATCTTGACTTGATACATTTATATACTACAATATGACTGCCATTATAGCCTTAACTAACACCTGTTGGTTTTTTAATTGAGATATAATTCACCTACCATAAAATTCACCCTTTATTTATTTATTTATTTTTATGCCGCTCTACACACACTTGATTCACTTACGGAGAGATATCAAAATTCACCCTTTAAAAGTGTATAATTCATTGGTTTTTAGCATATTCACAGAGTTGCAACCATCACCACTATCTGATGCCAGCACCTCTTCATGACCCAAAAACAAACCCTGTGAGCAGTCACTCCCCTAGCAATTCCCCATGCCCCGCTCCCAGCCCCTGGCAACCACTCATCTACTTTCTTTCTCCATGCATTTGCCTATTCTGGATGTTTCATATAAATGAAATTACACAACATGTGGCCTTTTGTGGCTTCTTTCACTCAGCACAGTGTTTTCAAGGTTCAGCCTTTATAGGGCTGAATAACAGACCACTACATGGATATTTAGTTTGTCCATTCCATTTTGTTTATCCATACATCAGTTGAAGGACATTTGAGTTGTTTCCACTTTTTAGCTATTATGAATAAAACTGCTACGAATATTTGTGTACAAGTTTTTGTGTGGACATATGTTTTCAATTCTCTCGGATACAGACCTAGGAGTGGAAATACTGGGTCAAATGGTAACTCTATGTTTAAACTTTTGGGGAACCGACAAACTGTTTTCCAAAGTGGCTGCACCATTTAACAATTTCGCCAGTAATATATGAAGGTTCCAATTTCTCCACATTCTCACCAACACTTGTTATTGCCTGTCTTTTTTAGTATAGCCATGCTGGTATGTGTGAAGTGGTATCTCACTGTGGTTTTCATTTGCATTTCCCTGATGACTGATGATGTTTGTCAATCTCTGCAAAAAAGCCAGGTGGGATTTTGGTAGAGATTGCATTGAATTTGTAGATCAATTTGGGAAGTATTGTCATCGTCACAAATTAAGTCCTCTAATCCATCAACATGGGATGTCTTTCCATTTACTTGGGCCTACTTTAAATAGTATTTTATAGTTTTCAGAGTATAGATTTTATACTTTTTTGGTTATATTTATCCCTGAGTATTTTATCCTTTTTTTTTTTTTTTTTTTG
>NW_006789873.1:2764463-2772149 GCF_000442215.2 Lipotes vexillifer | reverse complement strand
CACAGGCTCCGGACGCGCAGGCTCAGCGGCCATGGCTCACGGGCCCAGTGGGTCCGCAGCATGTGGGATCTTCCCAGACCGGGGCACGAACCCACATCCCCTGCATCGGCAGGCGGACTCTCAACCACTGCGCCGCCAGGGAAGCACATTTTATCCTTTTGATGTTGTTATAAACGGAATTGTTTTCTTAAGTTCACTATTGGACTGTTCATTGCTAGCATATCAAATTACAATTGATTTTTACGTACTGATCGTCTACCTTGCAACTTTCTTGAACTCATTTATTAGTTCTAATAGGTTTGTTTGTGGGCTCTGTACACACTTTCACATACAAGATCATGTTATCTGTAAGTAGTGATAGATTTACTTCTTTCTTTTCAATCTGGATGTCTTTTATTTCTTTTTCTAGCCTGATTACACTGGCTAGAACCTCCAGTACAATGTAGAGTGGAAGTGATAAGAATGGACATTCTTGTCCTATACCTGCTCTTAGAGCGAAAGCGTTCAGGTTTTCACCATTAAATATTATGTTAGTGGTGGATTTTTTGTGGAGGAAGGTCCTTTATCTTGCTAGTTTGTTGAGTGTTTTTATCATGAAGGGATGTTGGATTTTGAGAATGCTTTTTCTGAGTGTACTGAGGTGATCACATGTCCTTTATTCTGCTGATATAGATATTCTATATCAATTCTATTGATTCTATTGATATGTTGAATTACGTTAATTGCCTTTCCGATGTTAAATTAACCTTGCATTCCTGGGATAAATCCCACTTGGTCAGGTGTATAATACTTCTTATATATTTACATGTTGCTGACTTTATTTTGCTAGTACTTTGTTGAGGATTTTTGCATCTATATTCATCAGAGATACTGGTGTATAGTTTTCTTTCTTGTGACGTCTTCATTTGGCTTTGGTAACAGGGTAATACTCACCTCATAGAATGAGTCAGGATGGGTTTCCTCCTCTTCTACTTTTTAGAAGAGTTTGTGAAGAATTGATATTAATTCTTTTTTGAATATTTGATAAAATTCACTAGTGAAGACATCTGGTCCTGGGTTTTTCTTTGTGTGAAATTTTAAAATTACTAATTCAGTCTCTTTATTTATTATAGCTCTCTTCAGATTTCCAATTTTTTTGAGTCAATTTCAGTAGTTTGTGTCTTTCTGGGAATTTTTCTTTTTCAACTAGGTTAATTTGTTGGCATATATTTGTTCATAGTACTCACTTATAATCCTTTTAATTTCTGTAAGTTCAGTAGTAAGGTAACTTCTTTCATTTCAGATTTTAATAATTTGAGTCTTCTCTGCTTTTTTCCCTTGAACATTCTAACTAAAGGCTTTCAATTTTGTTGATATTTTCAAAGAAACATCTTTTTGTTTTGTTCTATTGTTTTTCTACTCTTTATTCAATTGATTTATAATTGCATGTTCTGATTTCAAAATCTATTATTATAATTTTATGTATGCTAATTTCCCCTTTTTATCATTGGAAATCTTGTGGGTATTTTGTTTGTATTTTTTTTCTCAACTTTTATTTTGAAATATTTCAAACCTTTTGAAAAGTTGCAAGAACGGTATAATGAAAATCCATATATACCTCACGTAGATTCACCAACTGTTAATAGCTTTCCACATTTGCTTTATCTGTGTGTGGATGTCTGTATCCATCTATCTATGCGTCTATCTATGTATCTGTGTATCTATCTGTCTATCTATCTATCTACCTGTACTATTTGGTAGCTGTGGTTACACGTGACATGACACTTCACCCCTAAATACTTCAACATGCATTTTCTAAAAATTAGGGCATATGCCTACATAACCATAGTACATTATTACACTTGGGAAATTTAACATTGATGTAATATCATTGAATTTGCACCCATAATCAAATTTCCCCAGTTGTTCCAATAACACCCTTTATAGCTGTTTTTAATCCTGAATCCAATCAAGAATCCAGCATTACATGTCATGTCTCTTTAGTCTGCTTTGATCTGGAATGATTTCCCAGTTTTATGTTTTGGCTTTCACGATATTGACAATTTGGAGAGTCCAGGTCAGTTTTTCTTCTAGAATGTACCTCAGTTTAGATTTGTGTGACTTTTTACATTTTGGCAGGGATACAACGTAAGTGATGTGTTCTTAGTGCCTTAGTGCATCACGTCGGAAGGCACATGATGTCGGCTTGTCCCATTCTTGTAATGGGAGGTTTGACCACTTGGTTCAGGTGGTTTCCACCAGACTTCCCAATTGTAACGGTTCCTTTTCCCCCTTGTAATTAGTAAGATCTGTGAAGTAATATTTTGAGACAGTGTGAATGTCCTAGTCCTCAACATGCTTTCACCTGATAGTTTTAGCATCCAGTGATGATTTTTTTTTTTTTTGGCTGCGTTGGGTCTTTTTTGCTGCGCGCAGGCTTTCTCTAGTTGTGTCGACTGGGGGCTACTCTTCGTTGCGGCGCGCGGGCTTCTCATTGTGGTGGTTTCTCTTGTTGTGGAGCACGGTATCTAGGTGCGCGGGCTCAGTAGTTGTGGCTCACGGGCTTAGTTGCTCTGTGGCATGTGGGATCTTCCCGGACCAGGGCTCGAAGCCCTGTCCCCTGCGTTGGCAGGAGGATTCTTAATCGCTGTGCCACCAGGGAAGTCCCCAGTGATGATTTTTGCCTGAATCAGTTGTTAGTGTGGTGGTTATAAAATGACTTTCTATCATTTCTTCTACATTGATTAGTTGGAATTCTCCTATAAATAAGAGCTTTCCCTTCTCCTCCCACTTTTTTTGGAACTTTTTTTCAGTATCAGTATGAACTCATGGGCTCTTTATTTATTATTATTCAATGTGTTATAATTCTTTCCTGCCCTTATTCATTTTGATGCTCACATTATCTCAAATTTGGCTAGTGGGGGCCCCTTCTAGCTGGCTCCTGTCTTTTTTTTTTTTTTTTTTTACAAAAGTCTATCAAATTTAGGGCATTTCCTCACTTTCTCACATAACAAGATGTTCCAGGCTCACTTTGTTCTTTCCTTGCCCTGGGCATGGGATGAGCCCCTTTTCCAAGGAGATCTAGCTCCTTTTAGTGAGGAACAGCATGGTAGTCATGGAGATGTGCCATCCAGATCACCCTGTAGGAAAGGACTTACTGCCCAGCTGTGGGGAGTGTAGTCAGTGGGTAGCCTCCAGCTGTCAGCTCCTTCAGGGTCTGCCTCAGCTGCAAAACCACTCCACCTATATGCATGCCCTCCTGGAGGAGCCCACATCCAGTGACTGAGTGAGACAAGGATATAAAGACCCAGCTTTTCACCTCGGTGTGGGTCACTCTTTGGGGGCAAAATACCAGCTCCAGAGCTCCCTGTTGGGTTTACTGAAGCTTCGGCAGGCTTGCAATCTTCTTTGTCTCCTCAACACTGCTTCCTCCCCTCCCCCACCTTTATACATTTATTGATCCCTAGTAAGTATCTTGTACTTTGAACTCCATCCCAATGTCTGTTTGCAGAGAACTCAACCCGAGGCATGTGGTATTTAGAGTACAAGATCAAGGTGCTGTGTGCTCATCACAACTGGGATGTCATTGCTTCTAAGCCCTTTTAGTAGATAGATATATATTTTAAAATCATGAGTTCATTCTAATAGCTATATGCCAGTCTAACACCACATGGTTCTTCCTCTCTTTTCCCCAAAATGTAGTCTGTACTTCCCTTTACCCACAGTGAGAATCCTGACTCCCAATGTGTTTGCTCATTTACAGTATATTTACTTATTTGCTCCAGCCAATGATATGTACAAAATAGCTTCAGAATTGCTATAGCAATATTTTACCAATAATAAACCTACTAAAAATGTTCATGATTGCTTTGCAGCTATTTTTTATCTGTATAATATAGTCTACTGAGGGTGTACAGTGAGAGTACTGTGTTAAAAGTTATTGGACTAATTCCTTTCTATTCTACTATGTAGTTATATTTTCAATGTGATATATAGTTAGGTTAGTTTATTTGTTTATATTAAATTTTAGTTTTTTTCTCATACTGATTCAATTTTATTTTTAAAAAAATCTAAAATATTAATGTAATTAGCAGACAAAATATACAAAAATACCCTCAGAGAAGTCCCATTGCCTTCCCTTGCATCCCATTCATATCCACTTACTTTAGGCAATCAATTTCCTTAATTCCTGGTTTATCCTTCCTGCAAAATATATTTTGCAGATATTAGCAGATACATATATACATATTTCTCTTTCTTTCTTGCACAAAAGCCACCAGACTATATAATGGTATTTCACATCATGCAAACACAGTATAGTCTTTGAAGATTTTACACAAGCTTGCTTAACGGTCCTTTTTAGACCATTCTGTTATTTCTGTTTCCTCAGATATTGGGTCTGTTGACTACTTTTCATGGTGTCCAACTTCCTATAAATTAAACAGTTTTGTTTGGGAGCTAATCTTCTTTGGGGATTTTCTTCAGCATGCCTATCCCTGTGGGGGTGGTTTCTCAGCTGCCTCAAGTTACTAGGAGCTCAGCTCAAGGCTTCTTCCCTGCAAGGTTTAGCAGTCCTAATGCCCATACCCGCATGGCACAAGCCCAGGTATAAGTCTCATGTTAGTTAGAGTTCTCTGCCTTAGCCGCCGCCTAAGACGAGCAGGAGATCCTGGCCCAATCCTCGTGGGTAGGCAGAGGTCTTTCAGCCACTGCTTGCAGGGAGAAAGCATGGTCCTAGACTCTGGCTTCATACTGGGATCCTGGTTCCAGTCCTGTACCACATAGTGGGCAAGTTTGGCCCCATGCCCCCAGGGACTTGAAGTCCTGGCCCCGACTGCTCGTGGCTTTACCACTGGAGTTTAGATCCATGCTGATTTTCTTCTCACATTTGATTATTATGTACTTTTAAATACATCTTTAAAGACCTTATAGATCATTCCTATGTGTTTGAAATAGTGTGGGGAGAATTATGCATATGCTCACTTCACCATCTTGACATGAAACCATTCATTCATTTATTCAACAAATATGTATTGAGACCTACTATGTGCCAAGCACTGGTCCAGAGTCTTGGGATACCGAAACAAATTTTAAGAAATTATCACACTGAGGGTTGTCTTTTCGTCTTATGTTTTCCTTTGCTGTGCAAAAGCTTTTAAGTTTCATTAGGTCCCATTTGTTTATTTTTGTTTTTATTTCCCTTTCTCTAGGAGGTGGGTCCAAAAGGATCTTGGTGTGATTTATGTCATAGAGTGTTCTGCCTATGTTTTCCTCTAAGAGTTTTATAGTGTCTGGCCTTACATTTAGGTCTTTAATCCATTTTGAGTTTATATTTGTGTATGGTGTTAGGGAGTGTTCTAATTTCATTCTTTTACATGTAGCTGTCCAGTTTTCCCAGCACCACTTATTGAAGAGGCTGTCTTTTCTCCATTGTATATTCTTGCCTCCTTTATCAAAGATAAGGTGACCATAGGTGTGTGGGTTTACCTCTGGGCTTTGAGATAAAGCAGAAACTAACACACCGTTGTAAAGCAATTATACTCCAATAAAGATGTTAAAAATAAGAATAATTAAAAAATTATCATAAGTAATCAAAGCTCACATTTCTTTTTCTTTCCACTTTGTTCATTAAGAATGTGAACTTTGCCTTCATAATACAATTAAAACATTAAAATGTATTAGGATTGCTGGGATCTCTTGGAGTGTCCATCTCACCCACTTTCTCCTCCCTCCACCTGTACCTGGATATACACCCTCAAAATAAAAGAAGCTTTTCTATAGAAAATAAAAACTCACCCTGAAAAGAAAGCTTTTCCTTTATCCCTTTAATCCTTCCCTTCAATTGCACTGATGATGCCCTGGAGCCCTTAAATGCGAAAGTAGACCACGTGAAACTGCTTCTAGAAAAAAACCCGCCACCTAATCAATATTCTGTATTAGTCTGTAGGACCTCTTGTGTAGATGGGAGTCTTGGCTTAATGGTAAATTATTTTAAATAATTTACTTGTGATGATGAATTCTAGCTTCTGGGCAGACCTCTTACTTTATGCTGCCATTCTCCCAGCGTTTCTCCTCTGACAAACACATACTTAGGCTGTGCATGACATTTTTCCTGATTATTGTGTTTCACATCTTTTTATCTTCCTCTGGAAATGCTAAAATTAGATGCATTTTCAGTCTCTGGTTCAATGCTGAGACAAAAGGCCTCCTCTGCTCTTTGATATTTAACAGGCTGATGTGCTGACTAATTCTGCAGCAGCTTTCTCTATTAGTTCAGTTGCTAAATATAGCAGTGGACTTGGTGTCTGATAAAAAGTTAATTAAACATTACTTTTCAACCATTAATTTTTCAGTTGTTCACTGTTTAAGAGCAAACAATATCATTGGAGAAAAAGCAATTCAAAACAAAGGCACATACATATTCAGAATATTTAGGTGTCATAGTAAACCATTTTTCTGTTACTTGAGAACTGAAAGCCACTGATAACTGCAAAACTTTTTTTTTTTTAAATGCGGTCACACGTATCATAGCCTAGCATTCCCTTTTTAGAATTAACTAGAGATGAGGGAGGCCAGAGAGACCCAGTGAGGAAAAGCCAGTTTAGGCTTGGGAGATTTGTTCTGTCTGGGATTAAATCATGTCAGTATAATTATTTTCTTAGTCCAGATCATCACATGCAGACTCCTACCATATATGCTTATAGTACGAATACACATCACTCTCTCACCCTCAGCTTAAATTGAGCTTAGAGTTGGCTGACTGTTAACAGCAGTTGAATTCTGAAGAGCTAGATGATTTATGTTGTTTATTGATTAATGGGTTTGGCAAAATTGAACAAAAATGGAGGCAAAATAATTCTTGACTTGTTTTCTAGACTGGAATGATTTAGGAGTGAGAGCCATTCTTGGTGGAGTTAGGTCTATATTTGGGAATTGGGTAAGAGGCACTTCTCTGCAAAACTCACTATGAAGATAGCCATGAAGTAGAAGAGACTGACTGAAATTACCATCACTTTAAGGCATCACTTTTTCTTATCAGCTCCAACCCCCAGTCTCTTAGCTCGCATACCACATTGTTAATTGCTGCTAATTCAGTACAAATATAAACTGCCTTAGTTCTGCGAATTCAGTACAAATATAAGCTGCCTTAGTTCTATGTGATTTTTTAAAAACAAGGCAGGAATAAAGAAAGAAAAATAGTTCATGTTTGTTGACCACTCTGTGCCTGACATTTTAAAAAAAGCTTTACATGTACAACCTCACTGAATCTTTTTTATTTAAGAAGAGAAAAACAAATTTAATTACTTATGTCCAAGAGCTCCATAAAAATATGAGACCCAAAGGCAGGTCGGCCAATTGAGGCTTATATGCCAACCTAGCAACCCTACAGAGGAGGTACTATATTATCCTATTTAATAGATGAGGAAACTGAAGGTTCAGAGAAGTTAAGCAACTTACCAAGGCTTGCACAGTCAAGAGGGGTGCCCAGTATTCAACCCTAGGCACTCTGACTCCACTACACTTGCACAGATTGACTTCTTTTCATGTATGTGTTCCTCACCGTTGCATATAATTTTTTTTTTTTTTTTTTTGCGTTATGCGGGCCTCTCACTGTTGTGGCCTCTCCCATTTGCGGAGCACAGGCTCCGGACGCGCAGGCTCAGTGGCCATGGCTCACGGGCCCAGCCGCTCCGCGGCATGTGGGAT
>NW_006789873.1:2741382-2764312 GCF_000442215.2 Lipotes vexillifer | reverse complement strand
CGAACCCGCGTCTCCTGCATCGGCAGGCGGACTCTCAAGCACTGCGCCACCAGGGAAGCCCGCATACAATTTTTAAAAGAGATATTGGATCATGATTTACCATTGACTTACATAATTGTTTGGGGGGAATTTTGGATCATAGATCGGCAAGATTCCCTTCTCCCTGTCACTTTTAATAATAGAAGGAATGGAAGGTTCAGAACTCTGAGACCGCAGCCAGGAGTTCTCAGTGGAACCCCTCTAGATTTTACTAAGACACGATTTAGTAATCATCAGATATGATCAGCTCTGGTTTCTCTGATCTCTGCTGGGAGTTTTCTGTCTTAATTTCTGAACTATATCAATAGTCTGAGCAGATTCCAGAGGCCAACCTCCCCCTCACCAATACACACACCAACTGCTACCCGCAGTCCTCCAAGGGCCAGACAATAAGAGGCTTGTCCACAGCCAAACACTAGAGCCCCACCTGGTCACTGCTTCTCCTCTCGGAAGAGACCTGTTTCTATCTTTTATACCCAAGAGGATGGACACGGATGACATTCAGTTACAACATCTCCTTTCACATTTGAGGGGCTGAGTTGCAGGTTTGCTCACTTCTCCATAGAGGTATTACAGAGTTCTCATGACCTATGTGAGAGGTAAAAAGACTGAAGAACTCCTCATGCTTGCTTTATTCCCCTTGTTTTATCCCAGGGACATTATCTCTTGCAAATAGGGCATTCCCAAGCCCTGCCATACCAGGCTCTCCTACTGACAGTCTGCTCCTAGAAGACTGTCCAGGGTCCTTGACTCAATCATCAATTGGCTAATGAATTGATTAGTATTTATTCATGTAAGTGCCTAACACTGTGCAGTCTGCTGTGGAAGACTCCCAAGAAATATAAGCCATGACCAATATATTGTAAACTGCACAGGGGACTTTTGTCTCTGTCCTCTGTGCCATCCCAAGTGCCTAGATCAGCCCCTGGCATCTCGTAAGTGCTCAAATAAATATTTATTAAATGAATGAATGCTTAAGTACTAACTTACTTGTTACCTGGGTCTATAAGAAAAGCTTACGAGTTCAGAAGAAGAGGAGAGAAATGAAAGAAAATTGTAAAGAGGAGGTCAGGGTTAAAGTGGGACACAGGTTTAAAAAATAATGATTCCAAGCACATTTTATTGTTTTAAGATGTGTCTGATCTTTGTTTAGCTGTGGCTCCTTTTAGCTCCTCTCTCAGTTAATTATATTTCAAAAGCCTAAACACACCAATGGAGATGCCATTCAAGCAAGAAAATCCTTTGAACATTTAGAAGAATTGGCTCTTCCCTAATTTTATCTGTTTATGAATAATTCTCTTGGCATTTGAGTCAAAACAAATTGAGGAATTGATAAGTAATCAGCTGATGACTAGTTTTGAGCAGTAACTCCAAGCTCAGGAGTCACAGACTCAAAGGCCTCCTGGGGTCAGACAGGTCAGGCAGGGAGGACCTTGATACCCGGGAGCATGCTTGCCCCCATATGTGCCATGCTGCTGTGTGGGCCTGACATGGCCAGGTTTATCCACTTTTTCAAGAAAAGTCAGAAATCCAGACTTTTATGTGAAACTGCCTGATTTTTCAATGTTGGCAACTAATCTAAATAGTTTTAAAATATTCACAGGGGCCAAATAAAACATGTCTACAGGCTGAACTTGGCTCATGGGCCCTTGCCCTGGCTTTCTAAGTTTCCTTCCAACTTCCCTAATGCCTCCAGTCTATGAAATTTCTTTTTCAAAGTTGACACAAAATCTGGATAAATATTTAAAACCCCTAATTAGCACAGAAACCTTTTTTTGAATATCAAAAGAAGACATTGTTTCAAGGGAAATATATTAATATTCACTGCGTACTTGAGCTCTGACCAATATACTAGATGTTTTGATGAAGTTGTTCACTATTTAATTAAACATAGAGCAAGGGGAGCCAGCCATCTAAGGATAGGAGAGCATGCTAGCTGTGATGTCTTAAGGCCAGGGTGGAGAAGAGATAGAGAGATTAACCTCTGTTGGTGAGGAGTTGCCGTGAATTTATGTCTAGTGCGAAAACCAAAATTCATCCAGAACTTTAACAGCAGAGTCCTGATCTTGGTCTGTGAGGAAACTTTAATCTCATTGGATCAGATTCTCAGTTCATTAAAGAAAGGAGGAGATTAATACTGGCACCCAGGAATTTTCCATGTCCTCTAGAAAACTATATAGAAATACCCACTCACGAAAGAAACATATTAAATACTTTATTAGCAGACAAGTTTCTGGAAGAACCAAAGTAAGCAGTTTCACATTAACTTTTCTCAGATAGGATGGGGTTGGCTTGGAATTTTTATGATAATATTAAATCCATTAGTGAAGTCAATTGTTTCCACATTACCAAAACATACTAATGAGATAATTTTTTAAAGCTGTATTACTGTGTAAAGTATTGTAAAACATTGGGACCCCTTGAAAACAGCAACATAAAAATATGAACAACCTTTGATTTTAAACTTAGAAGTTGCTCATGGTGATTTTTTACCTCTTATTCAAAATGTCACAGTAACAATCTGAAAATAAAATTAAGAAAAATTCCATTTACAATAGCATCAAAGCAAATAAAATACTTAGGAATAAATTTTTTAAAAGAGGTATAAGGGCTTCCCTGGTGGCACAGTGGTTGAGGGTCCGCCTGCCGATGCAGGGGACACGGGTTCGTGCCCCGGTCCGGGAAGATCCCACATGCTGTGGAGCGGCTGGGCCCGTGAGCCATGGCTGCTGAGCCTGCGCGTCCGGAGCCTGTGCTCTGCAACGGGAGAGGCCACGACAGTGAGAGGCCCGCGTACCGCAAAAATAAAAGGTATAAAACTTCTATTCTGAAAAGTACAAAACATTGTGCAAAGAAATTAAAGAACCTAAATAAATTAGGACATTCCACATTAATGGAGCAGAAGTGTTTTTTTTAAAGAATTTTTTAAAAATTTAATTAATTACTTAATTAATTTTAGGCTGCATTGGGTCTTCATTGCTGTGCATGGACCTTCTCGAGTTACAGCAAGCAGGGGCTACTCTTCGTTGTGGTGCATGGGCTTCTCATTGCGGTGCCTTCTCTTGTTGCAGAACATGGGCTCTAGGCACGCAGGCTTCAGTAATTGTGGTACTCGGGCTCAGTAGTTGTGGCTCACGGGTTCTAGAGCGTAGCCTCAGTAGTTGTGGTGCAGGGGCATAATTGCTCCACAGCATGTGGGATCTTCCCAGATCAGGGCTTGAACCCGTGTCCCCTGCATTGGCAGGCGGATTCTTAACCACTGAGCCACCAGGGAAGCCCCAGAAGATTTAACATGGTTAAGATGGCAATACTCCCCAACTGATCCACTAATTCAATACAATCCCTATCAAAATTCCAACAGCTTTTTTGTTTTGCAAAAATGGCAAAGCCTATACTCAAATTCATATGGAATCACAAGTGATCCCGAATAGCCAAGACAATACTGAAAAAGAAAAATAAAGTTGGAAGACTCACACTTCCCAATATTGAAACTTACTACAAAGCTACAAGAATCAAAACAGTGTGGTACTGGCATAAGGACAGGCATATAGAACAAAGGAATGGAACTGAGAGTCAAAAAGTTAACCCATTAACATGGATGATCAATTAATTCTTCACAAGGGTGCCAAGGCCATTCAGTGGGGAAAGAATAGTCTCTTCAACAAATGTGGGGAGAACTGGATATCCACATGTGAAAGGATGAACTCGGGTCCCTACCTCACACCATATACAAATATTAACTGTAAATGGATCAAAGACCTTAGTGTAAGAGCTAAACTATAAAACTTTTGATGGATAAACCACAAGTTCCTAATGTATAGCACAGGGAACTATATTGAATGTCCTGTGATAAACCATAATGGAAAAGAATTTAAAAAAAAAAAATATGGAGACACTGGGAGGAAATGTATCAAAATGCTAATGGGTTATCTTGATGGGGGGGATTATGGGTGAATGTTATTTTTTACTTTATGCTTGTATGCATTTCTAGTTGTCTGTTATGAATAGGTATTGCTTATAAAGTTAGAAAGAAAACAATAAATACTATTAAAAATAGAAAGAAAAAAATTAAGTACAATATTTTAACTATGAGAATGTTTACTCTAAAATGAGAAACAATCTTATGCTCAACAATAACAATTTAGTGAAACAAAACTAGTACCCTTTATAACAGTCAAATATTTAAAATGGAAAGGAAATAAACCAAAATATGAAGAGAAAAAAAAACTCTTGGAAGAAAATATAGGAGTATATCTTGCTGACTTTGGGTTAGGGAAAACCTTCTTAGATATGACACCAAAGGCACAAGTGACAAAAGAAAAAATAGATAAATTGGAATGCATCAAAACTAACAAATTTTGTGCTTCAAAAGGGCACCATCAATACATATATACAATGGAATACTACTCAGCCATAAAAAAGAACGAAATAATGCCATTTGCAGCAACATGGATGCAACTAGAGATTATCATACTAAGTGAAGTAAGCCATACAGAGAAAGACAAATACCATATATCAATTATACGTGTAATCTGAAATATGACACAAATGAACTTATCTATGAAACAGAAAGAGACTCACAGACATAGAGAACAGACTTGTAGTTGCCAAGGGGGAGGGGGGTACGAGAGGGATGGACTGGGAGTTTGGGGTTAGTAGATGCAAAGTATTCTACTTAGAATGGATAAACAACAAAGTCCCACTGTATAGCACAGAGAACTATATTCAGTATCCTATGATAAACCATAATGGAAAAGAATATAAGAAAAAGAATGTATATATATGCATATATATGTTTAACTGAGTCACTTTGCTGTACAGCAGTAATTAACACAACATTGTAAATCAACTATTATACTTCAATTAAAAAAAGGGCACCATCAAGGAAGTGAAAAAACAACACACATGAGAAAACATTTGCAAATCATATATCTTGGAAGGTGCCTGTAACAAAATATATAAAAAATACAACTCCATAATAAAAAGACAACCCGATTAAAGAATGGAGAAAAGACTTGAATAGACATTTCTCCAAAGAAGACATACAAATGGCCAATAAACACAAGAAAAGATGCTCAAAATCACTAATTATTAGGGAAATGCAAATCAAAACCACAGTGACAGAGTAGATCTTAAAAGTTCTCATCACAAGGAAAAAAATTGTAACTATGTGAGTTAATGGATGTCAACTAAACTTATTGTGCTATCATTTTACAATGTGACATATATCAAATCATTATGTTGTACACCTTAAACTAATATAATGTTATATGTCAATTATATCTCAATAAAACTGGAAAGAAAGTAAGTGAAAAATTATTTTTAAAAAAGAAAATAAATGTTGGAGAAGGATGCAGAGAAATTGGAACTCTGTACACTGTTGGTGAAAATGTAAATGATGTAGGCACTATGGAAAGCAGTATGGCAGTTCCTCAAAAACTTAAACATTGAATTACTATATGATCCAACAATTCCACTTCTGGGTATATACCCAAAATAATTGAAAGCAGGCTCTTGAAGAGATATTTGAATGCACACTTTCATAGCAGCGTTACTCATAACAGTCAAAAGGTGGAAGCACCCAAGTGTCCCTCAATGGATGAATGGATAAATAAAATGTAGTATACACATACAATGGAACATTATTCAGCCTTAAAAAGGAATGAAATTCTGAGGCATGCTCCTACATGGATGAACCTTGAGGATAATATGCTAAGTGAAAGAAGCCAGTCACAAAAAGAAAAATATGGTATGATTCCACTTATATGAAGTACCTAGAATAGTCAGATTCATAGAAACAGAAGTAGAATGATGGTTGCCAGGGGTTAAGGGGAGAAGGGAAGGGAGACGCCTTGTTTAATGGGTACAGAGTTTCAGTTTTGCAAGATGAAAGAGTTCTGGAGATGGATGGTGGTGATGGCTGTACAGCAATGTGAATGTACTCAATGTCACCCAACTGTACACTTAAAAATAGTGAAGATGGTCAATTTTATGTTATGTGTATTTTATACAATTAGAAATAATTTTTTAAATTGGCAAAGGATTTGAATAGATACTTCTCCAAGGAAAATATACAAATGGCCAATAAGCATGTGAAAAGATGTTCAACATCATTAGCCACTAGGGAAATGAAGATCAAAATGAGATACCAATGCACACCTGCTAGGATGGCTATAATTAAAAAGACAGACAATAACTAGTATCTCCAGGATGTAAAGAAACTGGACCCTTCATATATTACTGGTGGAAAAACTGTGCAGCCACATTGAAAAACGGTTTGGCAGTTCCTCAAAAAGCTAAACATGGAGTTAACATATGTTCTAGCTATTTTACCCCTAGGTATATATCCAAGAAAAATGAAAACATATGTACACACACACACACATATATGTATCTATGTGTTTGTGTATACACACGTGCTATATATATTGTGTTCATAGTGACATTATTCAAAATAGCCAAAAAAGTGGATACAAACTAAATGTCGTTCAACTGATGAATGGATGAAGTGTGGTATATTTATATAATGGAATACTGTTTGTCAATAAAAAGGAATGAAGAACTGATACATGCTACGATATGAACCTTGAAAACATGCTACGTAAAATAAACCAGTTGCAAAACCCCACATATTGGGCTTCCCTGGTGGCGCAGTGGTTAAGTATCTGCCTGCCAATGCAGGGGACATGGGTTCGAGCCCTGCTCTGGGAAGATCCCACATGCCACGGAGCAACTAAGCCTGCGAGCCACAACTACTGAGCCTGCGCGTCTAGAGGCCGTGCTCCACAACAAGAGAAGCCACCACAATGAGAAGCCCGCGCACCGCGATGAAGAGTAGCCCCTGCTCGCCGCAACTAGAGAAAGCCTGCACACAGAAATGAAGACCCAACACAGCCAAAAATAAATAAATAAATAAATTTATTTAAAAGAAAACACACAAATTTATGGTTTCGGTCATATGAAATGTCCAGAATTAGAGACAGGAAGTAGGTGTTTGCCATGGGCTGGGGATTTGGGGGGTGGGGAGTGTCTGCTAACGGCTACAGGGCTTTGCTTTGGGGGGATGAGAATGTTCTAAAACTGACTGTGGTGATGGCTGCTCAAGTCTATGAATATACTAAAAACCATTCAACTATACAGAACTGTCTGCTATGCGAATTATATTCCCATAAAGCTGTTAAAAATGTGACGGTATTCTTCCACATTTACAAAAATCGCAGATTTATTTATTTCGCAAACATTGACAGAGTACCTACTATATGCCATTTGGTGTGCTAGGTGACTTTGGAGCCAAACCCCCTAAATTTTACATTAGAATCGTCACAAAGGGTTTTCAGTACAGTCATGTGCACCAATGACTATAATACATGGAAGACAAAGTGAAGACTGAACCCAAAGAGGTACTAAAAGTTCTGATGATCAATTCTTAATTTGGGCAGGCACCATCTGAGGCGTTGAAGGGTAGTGGAGTTTTAACAGGTATCTTTCAGTGAGAGAAGCATTCTAGCTGTGTGTGGGATACCAATACACAGCAGAAACAATGGAAATGAGAGGCCCCTATTGCGTTTGGGAGATTTCAAGACCCCAGTTGGCCTGGAGGTGAACACTGGGGTTTAGTGGCCCCCTAAATCAGGACAGGAAAGTTAGGCCATATCCTGGAAGGCATTGAATGCCATGCTAAACAGTTTGGAGTTGGCTTTACTGGGCAAGAAAGAAACATGAAGGCTTTTGAGCAGGGGCATTACCTGATCAGAACTGTGCCTTAGACAGATACCCTTGCCCCCCACCCTACCTCCACCGCCACCCTCGCCCTCACCCTGAATCACACAGCAACAACTACACCTCTCATCCTCAAGAAAGAGATCCAAACAAATGGACTAGAGAGGCTCATGACTTGAAGACACCAGGCACAGCACAGAGGAGGCTGAAATGTCAGAACAATAGGGACTTATGGAAATATCTTAAACCTTCTGGAAAACCAGTCACATGTGATACCAAGGAGAATCAGAACACTACCAGGCTGCTCAAGAGTGACACTGGAGGCTAGAAAGTAATGGAGCGATGCCATAAAAAATGTGAGGAAAAATAATATTCAATCATTAATTCAATGCAAGAAAAGCAAAGGATCATGCATCTTTCTTAGAAACTACTGGAAGATATGTTCTAGCAAAATGAGGGAATTAAACAAGACTGGAAAAGAAACGGGATTCAGGAAACTGGATCCCGCCTGGGAGTGTAGTGTGGGGAAGTTTCAGGATGAAAACTTAAGCAGGCCTTAAGTCTAGACCGGTGTGGGAAGATAGGAGACCCTAGGAGCATGATTTCTGGTGGGAAAAAAAGAGTGCTTGATGAAATATCTAATATTATGGAGAAGTTGTAGAACATTTAGGGTATGTAGATTAATAGATAAAATAAAAGAAAACAAAACAGTAGGTAATTAGACATGTCAGGAAAATAATAATATTATATTATTTGACTCTACAATAAAGGATATTAACATAGTTGTAACAGTGTAAACACTTGTTTTATTTAAAAATATAATTACAACAGAACTATATAGTGTAAGATTGTTAGATCTTCATCTATTTAGTGCTCTTTGAGCGTAACAAGAAATTAATAGATGTTGTCCGAAACTGATGAACCTAGAAGTACCAATAAAATCATACTTTAAAGAAATGTGGTCATAATTACTAGAAGAAACAGCAAAAAGTATTTAAGTGGTCACTTCTGTGGAACAGAACTAGGGTGTGGTAAAATGTGGGTAGGAGGACTGTAGTTTTTCATTATGTGATATTTGATTCTGAATTGTTTGTTTTTATAATTTTCATACATATTTAAATGATGCAATTATTAAAAAATCCAACCCTGGATGTGTTGTGAAGTTTGACCTAGAGAGGGTTGAAACTTAACTAGAAGGATGGTGCAATAGCTCTGACAAGAGATAATAAGGGTCTAAACTAGGCTGGTCAGGCAAACAAATGTTCAAGCAGATTTATTCAATTTATATTCACGAAGACCTTTTCTGTTAGGAGACTCATTAGAATGCAATCTCCTGCCAAGAAAGGACCTTATCTATTTTGTTCACTACAGTATCTGCATCATATAGCACAGTGAGTGGCACCTGTAGAAACTTGATAAATATTTGTTGAGTGAGTGAATGAATAAATCTTGACACATTTTTGCAAGGCCAACTTGCATTCTTTCTGATTCCTAAGGTGATGCTTATTTATAAAATAAATGCTTCCTTAGATGGCAATAAAACAATAGCTATATCACTCTTGTCTCTTCTGCCCCAAAAATGACAGAATAGAGTGGGACCCACTTAACCTTATGGAAAGCAGGGTGACAGCTTGCTACAGGAGCACAGGCAAGCTCTGTAACGCTGATGTGTGTAGCCCCAGGTAAATGGTTAGTGGGGATGGTGGGTAGGGATTGTTCTAGCTGGACCTAAGAGCTTTAGGGTTTCCAAGATTCCATTCTCTTTATCTTTAGCAAATAGAACAGGATCAAAGACAGAGTTGAAAAACCATGATCTGGATAGTCTCGAACAAGGTATTTTAACAGAATTTTGTACAGAATTCCCATAGACTTGGTTGGAATTTGAGAAAGCAATAACTCAAAAGGCTCAGTGCCTGAGAAATATTATACCAAGCTGTACAACAGTCTATAAGCAGTGCCAAAGGAGTTTTGCATCAATATATTAGAAAATAAGAAAGACATGTTGGTTCCTAGCTGAAAACAATGAGAGTACATTTAATCTGCAAGCCCACTTCCTGAATCCTCTTGGAATTCTGAAGATCTAACTTTAAGGAAAAGTAGATGGGTAAAGGACACAAGCAAGGCAAGGTTCTATATAAACCCCACCATCTCAGAAATTGCTAGGCAGGTTATAGACTAAGTCCATTCATCCATGTGTAGTGTTTGCAAATCCCTAGGCATTTACGTTTAGAGTCTTATTGAGTATGACATGATATTGTATCCATAAAATAAAAAAGATCTGTTAACTGCATGAAGACAAGTTACCAAGGCAAGAAGCCAGATACAGAGGTGGAAGACAAGAGTCATGTTAGTGGTGGTGAGGGGCAAGGTGGGGAGCTGGGTCCACCCCACCACAACTCTCAGCAGGTGCTCCACCTCAAAGAAGATCTCCTTCAAAATTTGGGACCCTCCCAGTTTGCTCCAACTTGTAGCAGTTAACTCTGTTAATCTCTGGATTTTCTAAGCTAGTCAATGTAGCTTGTATTATCTGGTTTGGCTTCATGGCTACTTCTGTAATATGAAAAAGATTTTAAAAATTAAGAGCTGGGAGAATGCTCAAAAATGAGAGATTGTTTGTATTTTCACAGTGCACACAAGGCATAAAATATGTTTCTCAACATTGCAGCTGCTAAGTAACACAAATAGTTTTCTAGTCTCCTAAACACTTGCTTATGCACTTCTGCGTTCCTATGATACTATTCAGAAGCTGTGCTTAAGTTCTCCATGATTTAGATGCACAACCGGCATAGGAAAGATCATTTCTCGTTTATTCTTATTTCTTTTGCTAGACTGAATGTTTGTATGCCCCCCCTCCAAATTCATATGTTGAAATCCTAACTCCCAATGTGATGATATTAGGAGGTGGGGCCTTTGGGAGGTGGCTAGGTCATGGGGGTGGAGCCCTCATGAATGGGATTAGTGCCCTTATAAAAGAGATTCCAGAGAGCTCTCTTGCTCATTCCACCATGTGAGGACACAGAGAGAAGATGGCTATCTGTGAACCAGGAAGAAGGCTCTCACCAGACACCAAATCTCTCAGCACCTTGATCTTGTACTTCCAGCCCCCAGAATTGTGAGAAATAAATTTCTGGTGTTCATAAGCTACCCAGCCTGTGGTAATTAGTTATAGCAGCCTAGACTGAGATGCCTTTGGACTTAGCAGCCAACACCACCACAATTCTAGACTAGACATTTAAAAGCAGTCAGTGTTTACTCAGGAAGAGGTGACCATGGTGTTTTGTCCTGAACACAAATGCTAAGGCTCTGACATTCATCCAGTGTCCAGGCCTGTGCTGGGTACAGGGGATATGGAAATGAATAAGACAGGCCCATTCCCTGCCCTCGTGGAGCTCAGAGTCTAGTAGAGAGCCAGACCATAAACAAGAAAAGAAAGAAAGAGCATTTCAGGTTATAAGGACAGCTACAATGGGAATAAACAGGGAGGCATGGTGAGAGCCATGGGGGGCAGGGGATACTACTATGGGGGTCAACATTTTTCATAGGAATAAGACAGCCTTGCTCTGAGAAGTTTTCCTTCTAGTGAGCGAGAAAGACTACAAATAAGCAAACAAAAGAATTAACCTAATTGTGGGTTATGATAAAAGAAACAAACAAAGAAACAAAGGATGGTCAGAGAAGGCCTCTCCCAAGGGGTGCTATTTCAGCTGAGGCCCCATGGGTGAAAAGGAACTAGCTAAGCCCAGAGCTGGGGAAAGGACATTCCAAGCAGTGGGAACAGAAAATCTGAAGTCTCCAAGATGGAAAAAAGCTGGTCATTTCCAGAAAGGTGGCCAGCGTGGCCTAGTGAACAAAAGGCAGACTAGAAGGAAGCAAGTTTGGTGAAACCCACAAGAGCCAGCTCCAGCACAGCGTGAGGAGCAGGATTCTTATTCTAAATGCACTGAGAAAAGAAAAAAAGAAAAAGAAAAGAAAAAAAATGCAGTCTACTGTTCCTTGCCCTTTTGATCCAGTCTTTCTCTGTAAACTTTCATTGGGAAGATGGGTATGGGTTGTTGAGAAATGTGAAATGTCTGGAGAACCTACTGTATAGCACAGGGAACTCTACTCAGTGCTCTGTGGTGACCTAAATGAGAAGGAAATCCAAAAAAGAGGGGATATATGTATACATATAGTTGATTCACTTTGCTGTACAGCAGAAACTAACACAACATTGTAAAGTAACTATACTCCAATAAAAATTTAAAACAAATGTGAAATGTCTGAAAGCAGAATAAACTAGTGTTGGCTTTAAAAATTTCACTGATGTCCAACTGAACATTTGAATACGGTGGTAATATGCAGACCTACTTTTTCTTTTTTTCTTTCTTTCTTTCTTTTTTTTTTGACCATGCTGCACGGCTTGTGGGATCTTAGTTCCCCAACCAGGAATCGAACCCATGCCCCCTGCAGTGGAAGCGTGGAGTCCTAACCACTGTACCACCAGGGAATTCCCCAGACCCACTCTTATAGATCACTACGACCAATTAACCTGGTAAGCCAAGTGGAGCTTGAGTTTGTTCCTCCTTCACTTTCTCTAAAATGGTTAGGGACAGTGTTTTCAACATGGAGTAATATTTGTTATGTTTGTACTGCCTTCCTCTGCTAGTAAGTAACTAAGGTAGTAGTTTGGTCAGTTATATACTGCCTACTTCCAAAGAGGATGTGAAGTGGGTCATGTAAATCCATGTATTATAACAGGATAAACAATAATCAATATATAGAGTTCACTACCGAGGGAAAATTCAGGTAGGAAAAAAAAATAAAACCAAAAGTCAAGTTAAAACAGTATGCTGAAATGCTACAAGTGGATCTCAAAGCTAGACATGGGCTTCCTGGTGAACAAAGGAAAGGAGGAAACAAGACCAAGTTCACATTGTCTATAAGATAAACCATAGTGTTGCTCAGGATAAGTTCAGTTTTTCCTGGCATAGAAACCTGAGAGGAATTTCTCTCATGAATCCTATTAGACTGGGGACATGGTGCTGAAGTGGACCTATATCTATTTTCATAAGCAGCTTTGTTAAGGGATCAATTACATACCGTAAAATTCACCCATTTTAAGTGTACAGTTCTCGGTGTCCCTATGTTTTCTTAAAGATGTCTGCATAAGAACACCTAAGGAGATTTGTAAGCAGAGGACAGAATTATTATCTTTCCTTCAAATAAAGGGATTCATATGGGTAATCATACTCTCTCCGAGCAAACAGCTCTATAATTGTTAGCATATTCCTTCAAACTACTCATCTTAAAGATTACAGTATTTGTTCCATTTTATAAAATGGAGAGCCTAAGGAGCAGGGAAATTAAACAATTTAGCTGAAGTCAGACATTTAGCCAGGGCTAGACTTCAAAACCAGACTGTTACACAAGCCATATTCTGATTCTAATTGCTTAATATGGGATGATTTCCCCTGTTTACAGATGGCTACTCTTGTAGTGTGTTCATCTCACTCAGTTGAAGTCCGGAAATGTGAAAGGCTCCAGGAATTCAAAAACCCTTAAGGTCCCATTTCAGATTGCTAAACACAGATTAAGTGTGAGTAATACACTCCAGTGCTGTAAGTGAAGAAATAAGATGGTTGCTTTTTCATTTTTGGAGAAACATATGAAAGTTTACGCTGAACCTTAAAAAAGTAGGTAGACCGAATGTAAAATAGCTAGCTAGTGGGAAGCAGCCACATAGCACAGGGAGATCAGCTCGGTGCTTCGTGACCACCTAGAGGGGTGGGATAGGGAGGGTGGGAGGGGGACGCAAGAGGGAGGAGATATGGGGATGTATGTATATGTATAGCTGATTCACTTTGTTATACAGCAGAAATTAACACACCACTGTAAAGAATTATACTCCAATAAAGATGTTTTTAAAAAAAAAACAGTAGGTAGAACATTCCATCACACTGGTCCAGAAATCAATTTCTCAGAACTTTGGTTAATGGCATGCGGCCCAAGAGGAATGTATAGATAATTGCTCACAAGCAGAATGTGAAATATGAAGATATTATTGCAAAAGACCTTGCTATTTTCCAGAATATATTAACAGAAGTATAACATGCAGTCCAAAACATTTTAAAATTCATTCTCTTTGTTTATCCAGCAGTTTTGAACTCCTTGTAAAGTATCCTACAGAGCCAAGCAAGGATTTGACCATTCTGGAACCCACAGTCCCAGAGCAGGACATGAGTATGATCTCTCCAGTCTCCAGCCAGCATAGACTAAGAGCTGGGGAGGGACAGGGGGACCGAAAGGTGCTTGCTGGGATCATCTGAGAACCTAGCACAGTGCTGGGAACACAGTAGGTGCTCAGTAATTGGATTTTAACCTGAAGACAATGGGGAGGGGAAACAGTATTTTATTTTCTTATTGTTTGTGCATTTAAAAAAAATCCTTTTTGTTGAGTGTAAGTGTAGAGCTTGGTGAATTCTCACAAGCTGACCACACCTGTGTAACCAGTCACTCATTTCCAATGGAGGATTTTCTTTTAAATACCACATCTTTAAAAGAAATAAATTTACTTATTTATTCATTTTTGGCTGTGTTGGGTCTTCGTTGCTGCGCACAGTCTTTCTCTAGTTGCGGCGAGTGGGGATACTCTTTTTTTAAAAAAATTAATTAATTAAAAATTTTTTGGCTGTGTTAGGTCTCCATTGCTGTGCTCAGGCTTTCTCTAGTTGCGGAGAGCGGGGGCTACTCTTCGTTGTGGTGTGCGGGCTTCTCATTACCGTGGCTTCTCTGGTTGCGGAGCATGGACTCTAGGCGCACAGTCTTCAGTAGTTGTGGCACGTGAGCTCAGTAGTTGTGGCTTGCGGGCTCTAGAGCTCAGGCTCAGTAGTTGTGGTGCACAGGCTGAGTTGCTCTGCCGCATGTGGGATCTTCCCGGACCAGGGCTTGAACCCGTGTCCCTTGCATTGGCAGGCAGATTTTTAATCACTACGTCACCAGAGAAGCCCGCAGGGCTACTCTTCCTTGTGGTTGAGGGCTTCTCATCGCGGTTGCTTCTCTTGTTGCAGAGCACGGGCTCTAGGCGCATGGGCTTCACTAGTTGTGGCACGCAGGCTCAGTCGTTGTGGCTCATGGGCTCTAGAGTGCAGGCTCAGTAGTTGTGGCACACATGCTTAGTTGCTCCACGGTATGTGGGATCTTCCCAGACCAGGGCTCGAACCCGTGTTCCCTGCATTGGCAAGTGGATTCTTAAGCACTGCGCCACCAGGGAAGCCCCACATCTTCTTTTTTAATTTAAAAAATTCTATTCTTTATTTTTTTTTATTTTTTTAACTGAAGTATAGTTGATTTACAATGTTTCAGGTGTACAGCAAAGTGATTCATTTTATATATATATATATATATACACACATATATATATTCTTTTTCAGATTCTTTTCCATTATAGGTTATTACAAGATGTTGAATATAGTTCTCTGTGCTTTACAGTAGGTCCTTGTTGTTTATCTATTTTATATATAGTTGTGTGTATTTGTAAACCCAAATTCCTAATTTATCCCTCCCCCCACCATTGCCCTTTGGTAACCATAAGTTTGTTTTCTATGTCTGTGAGTCTGTTTCTGTTTTGTAAATAAGTTCATTTGAATCATTTTTAAAGATTCTACATATAAGTGATATCATATGATATTTGTCTTTCTCTGACTTACTTCACTTAGAATGATAACCTCTAGGTCTATCCATGTTGCTGCAAATGTTATTATTTCATTCTTTGTTACGGCTGAGTAATATTCCATCCAATGGAGGGTTTAAAACAAAGAAATAAGCAAAAATGAGTAAGACCTGCCCTCTGCGCTGGAGGAAGGCATAGTTCAATAGGGGAGACAAATGACAAACAAAATGTTTACATTATAATCTACGTGCTGAATGCTCTAATAGAATTGTGTATGTGGTACCTAGGAACGTGGTGGAGAAAGTGGTTCACTTTACCATGACTTAATGAAGTCCTCACAGAGGAGTGGACACTTGATATGGATCTTAAAGGATAAGAGCTTGTCAGGTGGGGAAGAGTGGAGACAGAACTTTGTACATAGAAAGAATAGTGTGGACAAAGGCAACTTTGGAAGAAATCTGAGAAGGCCAGTGCTGCAGGAGCCCTGGGGGCATGAACATTCCTTCACTGACCCCACAGCCCTCTCCATCTGATACTCTTTTTTTCTGCCTCCTTTATAGCCCAACTTTTCCAAAGATCATCTCCTTAACACTGCTTCTTCCTCCTCAGCTCCCATCTACTCCTCAACCCACTTCAATCTATCTTCCAGACTGTACTTTACTGAAACCACCCTTGCCGAGGCAGCCAACTTCCATGTTGGCAAATCAAAGGAACATTTTTCGGTCTTTTACCTTGTGTCTCAGCAATATCCAGAGGTCAGTCATTGTTTCTTAGGATAGTCTCTTTTCTTGGTTCCTGTGACCTCCCACATCTTGAATTTCTTCAAGCTTCTCCTTCAGTGTCTTTTTCCTGGATCCCTGTCTTTCTCTATTCATGCAAAGAGTAAATAAGATAATACATTAAAAGTGCTTAGAATAGTTCATGGTAAATAGCACTTAATAAATAGTATCTATTATTATTTCTGGCCTTCTGATGGCATTTTTTCATTTTTCCCATCCTGTTAGTGATTTAATTTATTACCCAACTTCTAAATGTCATTATTCCTCAGGACTCATGCTTTATATACCATCCATAATTATGAGTCACAAATTTCTATCTCTAGCCTTTCTTATCCACTGAGCCCTTTTTTTCACACAGCAGAGAAAGTATTCACTCTGAGACTTATATATCATCATATTTACTGGTGAAATATTGAGTATTTTTCCCTAAGATTGGTAACAAGGCAAGGATGTCCACTCTTATCACCTTTATTCAACATCATAATGGAGGTCCTAGCCAGTGCAATAAGTCAAGAAAAAGAAATAAGAAGCATACAAATTAGAAAGAAAGAAGTAAAACTTTTTATTCAGATAATACAATTGTGTATAGAAAAAAATCTAAAGAATCTAAAAAAAATCACTAGAGCTAATAAGCAAATTAAGTAAGGTCACAATATAGAAGGTCAGTATACAAAATTAATTGTATTTCTATATATAACAATGAAAAATTGGGAAAAGAAAAATTAAAACACATTATTACTTATGACAGCATCAAAAAAACTTCAACCAGCCAGAGAAAAATCTGATAAAAGACATTTGTGCTCTCTAGACTGAAAAAGAAACACATTGTTGAAAGAAATTAAAGAAGACCTAAATAAATGGAGAGATACATCATGTTGATGGATTGGTAGAATCAATAATGTTAGGATGTCAGTTCTCCCCAAATTGATCTATGCATTTAATGCAGTCCCATTTATAATCCCAAGAAATCTATCTTGTAGAAATTGTCAAGTTGGTTTTAAAATTTATATGAAAATGCAAAGGACCTAGACACCCAAAAAAAAAAAAAAAAAAAAAAAAAAAAAAATAGGGAAAGGATAGTCTTTTCAACAAATGGTACTGGAAACAGTCAGATATTCTTAAGGAAAAAAAATGAACCTTGGGGCTTCCCTGGTGGCGCAGTGGTTGGGGGTCCGCCTGCCGATGCAGGGGATGTGGGTTCGTGCCCTGGTCCGGGAAGGTCCCGCATGCCGCGGAGCGGCTGGGCCCTTGAGCCATGGCCACTGAGCCTGCGCGTCTGGAGCTTGTGCTCCACAGCGGGAGAGGCCGCAACAGTGAGACGCCCACGTACCGCAAAACAAACAAACAAACAAAAAGAACCTTGACCCCCTACCTCACTGTTTACTTAAAAATTAATCTGAGATGCCTCATGTACCAAAATGCAGCTAGATATAGTTAAAACTATAATGCTTCTAGAAGAATATATAAGAGAATAGTTTCATGACCTGGGGATAGGCAACAGGTTTTTAGACAAGATATACAAAGCACTGACATAAAAGAAAAAATAAGGATAAATGAAACTTCATCAAAATTAAAAATTTCTCATCAAAAGACACCATTAAGAGAATGAACAAGGGAGATCAGCTTGGTGCTTTGTGATTGCCTGGAGGGGTGGGATAGGGAGGGTGGGAGGGAGGGAGACGCAAGAGGGAAGAGATATGGGAACATATGTATATATATAACTGATTCATTTTGTTGTAAAGCAGAAACTAATACACCATTGTAAAGCAATTATACTCCAATAAAGATGTTAAAAAAAAAAAAAGAGAATGAACAGTCAAGCCACAGACTGGGGAAAATATTCACAATACATATAACTGACAAAGGACCAAAAAACCCAATAGAAAAATGGGCAAAAGACTTGACACTCTACAAAAGAAGGTAGATGGAGGGCCAATAAACACATGAAAAGGTTCTCAACATTATTAGTCATCAGGGAAGAGCACAGTACAACTGCAGTGAAATGCCATTTCACACTCTTTAGAATGGTTAAAATAAAAAAGATTGATAGCATAAAATGTTAGCAAAGATGTGGAGCAATGGGAAAACTCACACATTGCTAGTGGGAATATAAAATGGTAAACCACTTTGGAAAACTGTTTACCAGATCCTTATGAAGTTAAATATACATCTTTCCTATGACCTAACAATTTCACTCCTGGTTGTTTATCCAAAATAAACATAATCATAGGTCCACAAAAAGAGTCATATAAGAATGCTTATAGCAGCCTTATTCATATAGTCAAAAACTAGGGGTGAAGGACCAAAACATACATCCATCAACAGAAAAAAGGGAAATCTGTGGTAAATTAATACACTGGAATATTAATCAGCAGTAAAAGGAACAAACTACTGATATATGTGACAACATGGATGAACCTCAAAAATATTATGTTGGGGACTTCCCTGGTGGCACAGTGGTTAAGAATCCGCCTGCCAATGCAGGGGTCATGGGTTCGATCCCTGGTCCAGGAAGATCCCACATGTCGCGGAGCAGCTAAGCCCGTGCGCCACAACTACTGAGACTGTGCTCTAGAGCCTGTGAGCCACAGCTACTGAGCACATGCGCCACAAGTACTGAAGCCTGCGTGCTTAGAGCCTGTGCTCTGCAATGAGAGAAGCCACCGCAATGAGAAGCCCGCGCAAGGCAACAAAGAGGAGCCCCCTCTCGCCGCAACTAGAGAAAGCCCACGTGCAGCAACAAAGACCCAACGCAGCCAAAAATAAATAAATAAATATTTTAAAAAAGATTATGTTGAACAAAAGAAGCCAGACATAAGAGTATATACCGCATGATTTCATTTATATGAAGTTCAAGAGCAGACAAAACAAATCTACAGGATAGAAATCAAATCATCGGGTGGGGGAGGGGCATGGAAGAACTTTCTGGAGTGATGGAAATGTTTTACGGCTTGATTGAGGTGTTGGTTATGCAGAGGTATATAACTCATTAAACTTAAGATTGATTAATTTTTACAAACTAAAATTAAATTAAAATAAAATGAAAATTAAAACACAAAGCCCCAAAGCCTGAAACAACAAAAAGACTTCATATATCCAACTACTTAATTGACAGGTGATTACACAGACATCTCAAATGGAACTCAGATATTGAATGGTGGTCTCAAAATCCTTTGACACCATGAAGAAAATAAAAGACGGTCTTGTGATAGAAAATGACTGGACAAAGGTCTGGTTTAATTTGGGTAATTAGGACGCCACGCAGTGAGCAGAGGTTGGCACATGCCTGGAACTTCGTGAGCAAGGGAAAAGTGGTGGAAGATGAATCAAAGAGGAAGGGCCAGATCAAGTAAGGCCATATAGGCCATGGTGAAGAGCTTGGATTTTATTTTATGTGTGATGAGAAACCACTGGAGGGGTTTAAACAGGCCCATGGTATGACTTGCATTATAAAGGATCACTCTGGCTGCTCTGTGGAGAGTCGATTTGGGGAATGGGGAAGAGGAGAAGCAAAGTGACCAGTCAGAAGGTGTGTTGGTTATTCCCCTTACCCTCGTTATCTCTTACACCATTTCATTATCTGCCCTTCTCTGACCCTGAAGGCTGACAACTGCAGACAGCATCTCCAGGGCCCCTTTGCTGCCTGGTTTCTGGTTGAGTTGAGCTTAGGCCATGAGAGGCACTGGCAGGAGATCAGAGGTGAGAGCAGAGAGATGAGGGTACTCATTACCACTGCCCCCCTGCCCCATTTCCTTCCTTCCTCACCCAGGTCCTGTCTGGGGCTGTGTTCCTGCAGCTCCTGGTGCTTTCACTGGGACTTCACCATCTTTGGGTTGTTTTCTTAAGCTTGCCCCCTGCCTTGGTTAATAGTCAATAGTTAATGGTTTACACATAATGGTTTATAGTAATAATATATAATATATACAGTAATAATATACAAAGGTTTATAGTTAATAGTCATTAGAGTCTTTGGGGGTTATCTCTTTTGAGTGTGCCATCTGTTGTTGCCCTGAATGGCACAGATGGTTGTTACAGGCAAATAAGATGCTGATGGCTTGCACTACGGTAGTAGTACTGAAGATGGTGAGAAGAGGCCCCATTTGAGATATATTTTGGAGGTAGAAACCAGAGGACCTCCTTACGGATTAGATGTGGAGGATGGGAGAAAGAGAGAAAGAGAGGGAAATTCCTAGGACTGGGGCTTGAGTGGTTGGTGGTGCTGTTCATTGAGGCAGGAATGTCTGAGGGAGATGCAGGCTTATAGGAGCAGAGACGAGGGAATCAAGAATTTCTTGTCTGCCATGATAAGTTTGAGTTGCCAATTAGACATCCAAATGTCGTGAAGGTGTGTAGACATATGAGTCTAAAGCTCAGTAGATATGTTAGCTAGAGAGAGAAATTTGGGAGCCATGAGTATGTTGTAGTGTTTAAATCCAAGGGGCAGGATGAGATCACTTAGGGAGAGAGTGTGTTAGGGAACCCCCGTTGTATGAGTTGTGCTGGACACTCACAGTCCCTGACTCGTGGCAGCTCAGACACAGGCAGTGACCTAGGCTCAGTCAACCTAGGACTCCTGTCCGGGACTTTGAATCTGGAGCCAGTGTTGCAAAGAAGCAAGGGACAGTTCCGAATTCCTTCGGATGGCAGCAACTGCAGCATCCAAGTGGTCACTGGCAGTGGTTGGTGGTGACAGTGTCAGCATGCAGTGTCCAGTCTGCTCCTGGGGTGTGAACTTGGCTGGGATGCTGACCCCTGAGCTTCCCTCAGTCTCAGACCGTTTCCAAGCCTGGTTCACTGGCCTTCCTGTCAACTCCGTTTGCTACCTGATTTCCTGCCAGTGAATTCCTTTTCTCCTTAGCTTAACCAGAGTCAGTTTCTGCTGATTGCAACTAAGAACACTTTTAGCACAATGCCTTGAACTTGGAAGGCATTCAGCAAATATGTGCTGAATAAGTGTCTGAATAAGTTTCCTCCTACCTCGAAATTAGTAAGGAGTCCCATGCTTTTCCACCATGGCTGCCATGGTCTAATGGAGAGTATTCTTTTTCGTTTATTGACAGCTTCCCTTGGAGTTTTCAGAGGACAGAGAAACAAGAGGTCAGCAGCTGAAGTAACTGTCATCCTAATCTAATAGGAATAAACATGTTGACGCATTGGTGAAGTCAGTTTCCTTCTAAAAATGCCATATGGGAATTATTATTCAAGGGGAGGGATTCTTCTCTGGATCCTCTGGTATTTAAGGATGCTCCAGATGAACCCACCTGCCATTCCCCATATTTTAAACAGCAGTTATAGAAACCTGTGAACTCCTGAGTTTAAGATATGTAGCCACAATGAAAGCAATGATAACTTTTGTCCTTTGCAACTAGAATAAAGAGATCACGTTTTACTTTTCCAAACTTCTCAAGGTAATTCAATTCCTCCCTCCCCTCCAGCGCTTTTAAATGAAAGTCAACTGTTGTCTTTGAAGGGACTTAAAGAAATTATTGAAACAGCTGGAGTCTAAATCTGCTTTGGCAAAAACAAAAAAAAGTGTGGAATTATCCTACACTGGTCTATTTTACATTTTATTGAATTTGAGCTGCCTAAGGGGCCATCTGCTGGGGCTCCTGTAAAGAAACCAGCTTTCTGTCTACAGCTAGTTCTGAACCCAAAGAGAGGCTAGCTCCTCAGCCACGCTGTGAACCCAGTACAGGAGAGTGTGCCGTCAACTGGAGCTCTCGCTGATGAAAATATGGAAATGTCAGCAGCTGGAGAAATAAGTTAATTTTGGAAGGATCACTACATCTGATGCTAGATCCTGTCAATTCCACCTTAATAGCTCTGTCATGTCTATACCCTCCTCTCCATCTCCATTCAGTCTTGGCCAATGCTTCCCCAATGTTAATGTGGACACCAATCACCTGGGGATCTTATTACAATGCAGATTCTGATTCCACAGGTGTGGAGTGGAGCCTGAGATTCTGCTCGCGTGACAAGCTCCCAGGTGACACGCACACTGCTGGTCTTGGACCACACTTTGAGTAGCCAGGGTCTAGGCCACGATAACACGTCTTTCCTGGATATTTACAGCAGCTTTCTACCTGGTCTCCTGGCTCTAGGCTTGATCTTACTTGCAACAGATTTTCCCTAGAGAAGATAGAAGATAGAAATGATTAGAAGCTAATCGTGGATCTGTTACTTTCTCACCTCTCTCCACTTAAATTTTCCCAGTGGCTTCCAGTGTTCTTAGAATACCATCCAGACCCTCTCCTGTGGCACCAAAGGTCTCTGTGCCCACGAGCCTCCAAGGCCCACTCTCCTCTGTAGCACCGGGCATTCCAGTCCTCTCGCAGCACTGGTGTTCGCTTCCCCTGCAGTGGAAGCGCAGAGTCTTAACCACTGGGCCGTCAGGGAAGCCCATCTTTGCAAGTCTTGGTACTTCCTCAGTTGGGGCTGCTCCCCTCTGTCTGCCTAGAGAATGATTCTCTGCTAAGGCTTTTCTTTCCCTCCACAGCTCCTGCCTCTTTCACAGAGGGAGGACCTCTCCCTATGGGTTCCCACAGTACCCTGAAAAACTCTCTACCACCAATTTTAACAAACTGTATTTTAATTGTTTATATGGTTATCCCTTGGACTGAACTGTGAGCTTCTTGAAAGCATAGACTCCCTTCCTTCCTCCCTTCCTTCCTTCCCTCCCTTCCTTTCTTCTTCCTCCTCTCCTTCCTATTCCTTCCCTCTCCCTCCCTTCCTCCCTCCCCCCCTC
>NW_006789873.1:2737016-2741275 GCF_000442215.2 Lipotes vexillifer | reverse complement strand
CCCCCCCTCCCTCTTTCCCTCCATCCTTCCTTTCTGTCACACTGAACTCTCGAAATTTCTGAGATCTCCGGTCTATGGGACTTTGCAACACTGTTTGATCTCCCACCTTCCAGACGCGGAAATTCCTATTCATGATGCAAGATTCAGCTGAGATGGTATTTGCCCCAAGAAAAGTTTCTAAAATAATTCTTATGCCCACTCCAGCCCCAGCCAGACTAGGGGCCCCTACCCTGTACAAACAGATCAGAGCTCTGAATACACCGCATTATAATTGAATATTTACTTCTCTGCTCAGCTAGACTAGGTACTCATTTATTCATTCAACAAATATGTGTTGAGCATCTACTGCTCTAGGTACCGGGGATACAGCAGTTCACAAAGGAGACAAAAATCTCTGTTCTGCTTCCTTGGAGCTTACATTCTAATGGAAGGAGACATGTAGTACACAAATATCAATACATATGTCAGGTGGTGACAAAGCCTTTAAATGAGAATAAAGCAGGTTAGGGTGATAGAGAGGGACAGGGAAGTGTCTGTTTAGGGTGGTGAGGAAAGGCCTCTTGCATAAGATGGTACATTTGGGTAGAGACCTGAATGAAGTAAGGGAACAAGGCATTCAGACATCTGGGAGTGTTCTAGACAGAGGGAATGGCAAGTGCGAAGGCCACGAGAATGGATCGTGCTGGGCATGTTTGAGGAACAGCATGGAAGCCAGAATGGCTGGAACAGTGTGAATGAGAGTGGTAAGCAGCATCGCTGAGCCTTGGAGCAGGACCACCTTTGAAAATAAAGAAGATTGTGGACTCAGGAAGACAGGGGACTTCACTGATGTTCAACAGCCAACACAGAATAACATTTCTTGAGCACCAAGAGCTGTTGTTTATTGCATGCCTGCCGTGGGCTCATTGCCCTTAACTCTCATGATGACCCCGCCAGGGAGGTAGTGTTAACCCAACTGCACACATGAAGCAACTGAGGCTAGTGATTTGTCAAAGGCCACTCAGCTAGTAGGTAGATCAGGTGCGACTGGGACCTGGGTCTGTCTGACTGCAAAGCCTGTGCCACTTCTGGTACAGTTCATGATGTATCCTTATAGTTAAAAACAACAACAACAACAACAGTATCGAATAATGCCAGAGCCTTTTTTGAGGGGTGAAATGAAACATTATCACAGATTGAATGGTTAAAGAAAACAGGTCACAGCATACAATTTAAAAGTACAAGAATTACCAAGAACGTAATGCCATTCGGTGTTCTAAGCAGGGCCTGGACTGAGTGAACATACATTTTGAATGCGAAGGGATGGGGGGGGGGTGTATATTTCCTGTGGCTGCTATAGAAAATGACCACAAACTTAGTGACTTAAAACAACAGAAATTTATTCTGTTCTGGGGGCCAGAAGTATTGAACTTCAAGGTGTCAGGCACGGCCAAAGGCTCTAGGGGAGAATCCTTCCTTGCGTCTTCCAGCTTCTGTTGGCTTCAGACTTTCCTGGGCTTGTGGCTGCACCACTCCAGTCTCTTCCTCCGTCTTCAAATGGCTTTCTCCTCTTCTCCCTGTATCTGTGTCTTCTCATCTGTCTTATATTAGGACACGTCATTAGATTTAGGTCCCACCCAGAGAATCCAGATGATCTCTGAACGCTTAATTACATCCGCAAAGATCCTTTTTCCAAATAAGGTCGCACTCATAGGTTCTAAAGGTTAGATAGTAGACATATCTTTTGGGGGCCACTACAACAGTTGGTGACATAACATTAACAGATCCATAGTCCCCCCCCCATGACCATCCCAACCACATTTGAGTCCCCACAGGGTTCTCCTGAACCCTGGCCCTTCTCAAATGCCTCAGACCTTACATAGGAGAAAGAGAAACAAAGTCAGACTAGGTGTGCATAAATTCTTGCTCTGAAATATTATAAAGTATAGCCAACAGGTTTGTATTTAGACAACAGTGTTCTTATCTCTCCTTCCAGGCAGCCACTGGGGTGATACTCAAAATATTGCACAACTGATCTAGTGCAGGTACCAACCCATCAGAATGGACGCCGCAGCCCATCAGGATGGCACCCACTGTAATCAACAGGCACTTCTAGGCTGGTGTCTATTGGGAGCAGAGCAGTAGTAACTAATTACTAATCCCTCACATTTAGGCAGTCACCTGGTTTTCGATGTTTTCTCATAGCATTGATACTGTGTGGTTTCCACGATGGTGCTGTGAGCATAGCAGGGCATGTTATCTCACACACAAGTGAACAAAATCAGAAGAGTTGGCTGCCTCACCTGGGATCACTCAGCTGTGTGGGGCAGAGGCCGGCCCAGACCCCTTTTGATTCCTAGTCCAGGATTCGTTTCCCTTTACCAGGCGGTACTTGCTAGGATAGACTTAGTTTACTTTGCAATGAGCATAATGTGCATAGAAGATGAGGGCTGGATATCTCTTTAGGAAGCTGAATGGAGGAGACTGACCAGTGGCCAAAATCCAAAATGCCTTCAGGAGCTGGCAGATAAACTAAGAGTGCGGCCGCCTGGGGCGGGTGGTGGGATGCACAGAGAGTGTGGTGGAGCCTACATGGATCTGCAAAGCACATGCCTCCCTTAAAGGTGCTTAAAATCAAATTTTTTTTATAACTCTGAGGTAGCCAAACAAAACAAATCTGTTTGGCTTATCAGCCCACAGGACACCTGTGTGTACCCTTTGATATACCAGCCATCTCAATGACAGATGACAAAATTGTGATTCAGAGAGGCCAAGTAATTCACCCAAAGTCAAACAGCTTGCTACTGACAGCTGAGGTTAGAAAACAAACTACTGGTGACCAGTGGGGAGAGGGGAGGGGCTAGGGGCAAGAGAGGGGTAGGGGATTAAGAGGTACCAACTATTATGTATAAAATAAATAAGCTATAAAGGAAGCAGCCGCATAGCCCAGGGAGATCAGCTCGGTGCTTTGTGACCGCCTAGAGGGGTGGGATAGGGAGGGTGGGAGGGAGACGCAAGAGGGAGGGGTTATGGGGATGTATGTACACGTATAGCTGATTCACTTTGTTATACAGCAGAAACTAACACACCATTGTAAAGCAATTGTACTCCAATAAAGATGTTAAAATAAATAAATAAATAAATAACTGCTGAACGAAAAAAAAGATATATTGTACAGCACAGGGAATTGAGCCAATATTTTACAATAACTTTAAATGGAGTATAATCTATAAAAATATTGAATCACTATGTTGTACACCTGAAACTAATATAATATTGTTATATATTATATATAACTATATATAATAGTTATTATATAACTACATATAACTAACCCTAACTATACCTAAATAAAACATAAATTAAAAAGATGTTACAATGCTAAAAAAAAATGCGCTCTTCTCACTCTCTGCCCAGTACTCTTCCCATCCTTATTCACAGGCTGCACTTTCTCCTACAGTGCCCTGATAGGTCTATCACCCTGGGACTGTGGCTCATAATCCAGGCTTTTACTATCCCTGTGGTGCCATACTTCCTCGTCCTCCCAATCAAAATTCCCCAGACATTCTCCCTGTTCCCTATAGCCCTGTAGAGCCCTGCTCCATGTTTGGTCTAAGCTGAAAAAGGAAGGCACGCTAAGGCAGCAATGAGAGGCAATGGCTTAGGGTGAATTAGCGTAGCCAGATGGGTCAGTTTTTATGTCAGTCAAGGATAAAATCCCTTTATTGCAAGGTCATTGGGGAAGGGAATATAATAACAGCATGAGGAAGAGTTTGGGATCTCTAGTTATAGAGACCTGGGTTCAAACCGTGACTGTGTGACTTTGGGAAATTTACTTATCCTCTCTGTGCCTTAGTTTCAGTCTCTGAAAAAATGGTTATAATACTAGTCTCTTCCTCCTAGCACTACTGTGAGGATTAGACACAGTATATGCAAAGCTCTTAACACTGTGTCTGGCATTTGGTAATTCATCAGAAATGACAGATCTTGAACATAAAATCTTAGACAATAAAAAAAGACGCATCCCATGTGAGCATTCCTTGGCAGCCTAGACGGCTTCTGTGCTCCAGATCTGACTGGGGTTCAAAAAAGAGAAGGGTGAGGAGGGAGAAAAAATCCTCTGGGTCAAATGATGTTCCTACATGTTAATGTATATAGGTAACCACCACCATCAGATTCTCTTTATGTAAGCAAGAGCTTTTTCATATACTTTACCCATAAATGGGAGTTCCTTGGCAGGGCTATTTTGTGCTGGACCAAGAATAAACTCACAGGAAGAG
>NW_006789873.1:2733785-2735632 GCF_000442215.2 Lipotes vexillifer | reverse complement strand
GCAGAAACTAACACACCATTTTAAAGCAATTATACCCCAAAAAAGATGTTAAAAAAAAAAAAAAAAAAAGAAATGGACCAGAAATAGAAGGTAAGGTTGTTGCAACTTCCCCGAGGTGCCTCTGTAAATGGAGCTGATATCGACTCCCAGCATTGTTTTCAGGAGAGAGAGGCCAGTTTCAAATGCTGTCTAGCCTCTCCAGTCCATTTACAGGACCACCCGTTAAAAACTTTGCCTTGGGGCTTCCCTGGTGGCGCAGTGGTTAAGAATCCGCCTGCCAATGCAGGGGACACGGGTTCGAGCCCTGGTCCGGGAAGATCTCACAAGCTGCAGAGCAGCTAAGCCCGTGCATCACAACTACTGAGCCTGCTCTCTAGAGCCCGCGAGCCACAAGTACTGAAGCCCACGAGCCACAACTACTGAGCCCGCGAGCCACAACTACTGAAGCCCGCGTGCCTAGAGCCCGTGCTCCGCAACAAGAGAAGCCACCGCAGTGAGCAGCCCACGCACCGCAACGAAGAGTAGCCCCCGCTTGCCGCAACTAAAGGAAGCCCGCACGCAGTAACGAAGACCCAACGCAGCCAAAAATAAAAATAACTAAAATAAATAAATTTATAAAAACCTTGCCTTCATGAAGCAGCGTAGAAAAAAACCTTATTATGACCATTTTTGAGGACATTCTCTTCGACCTCACTCCTCCTGCCCCTCCCAAACTAAAGTCCACCGACGTAGAAAATCCACCAGATCTTTATACTCACAATAAAGTGATTTTGCTTTCACTGTATTCAATTTAGTAGAGTTGCACCAAATATAAAGGATTATTCCAGCAAATGTTGGTCAATCTGACCCTCTCCAGAATGCAATGCTTATTTTATGATACGGCTGCAAAAATATTGTCACAAGTATCTGTGACTATCTATAAAGGACATAAAGTTATTAAAACACATTCTCTTACCAAAGCAGTACAAAATATTACATAAACAAATCAAGCTAGAAGCGAGCATATTTCATTTGCTTAAATAGCACGAAGGAAGCCACCGAAGCAAAGCATCTGATGGGCCAGCAGGCCGCAGGGAGATAATTTCAGTGATGATATGACATGATAAATGGCCTCTGCTGTACACAATTTTCGCTCCAGAAAATGATTCACCTCCCACTCCTATCACTTTGCTCTTTCCCATTGATGCGTATGTCAGTTCTGTCATCTCTGGAGTCTGAACAGGACCAAGTTCGCCCTGTGTGTCTGGAGCTCCAAAGATGCGAAACCATGAAAGAAAAACAAACCCACAAAGCACAGCCTGCTTTTGGACATCTTCTAAAATGTAAATGTTATTATTTGGGTCCCTTTTCTGTGTTTTCGTTGAGAGTCTAAAGATACCCGTAGAATAATACTCTTTTGAGACAAGGCAGCTTGAGAGGAGGTGAGAGCAGCCATGCTGTGACCCTGTGGAAGCTTGGTTTGGAGTTCTAGCACTTACCAGATGTGTGAGTTTGAGCAATTCACTTAACTCCTCCTCATCTGCTAAATATGGATATAATACGACTTCCTAGGGTTGTTATGAAAACTAGGTAGTGCCATGCATGTAAGGTGTCTAGCCATACAGTTTGTGTCTATTAAGTGGTACTTGGTATTAGGATTCAGTCATTTAACAAGTATTTATTGAGCACCTATTTGCCCAGCACTGTTCTAGGTGCTGGGAACACAGCAGTGAATAAAGAAACCAAAGCTCCTTCATTAATAGCTCTTAAATCTACTGAAGGGAAACAAACAATAAACAGAATAAATAAGTAAAATGTGTAACTTCTCAGAAGGTGATAATTACTATGGAGAAAAACGTAGCAGGGAA
>NW_006789873.1:2726930-2733683 GCF_000442215.2 Lipotes vexillifer | reverse complement strand
GGGAAAGAGAATAGGGGGAGCTGGGATTGAGTTTGGGGTTGCAGTTTTTGATGGGTGGTCACCTAAGACTGTGACATGTAAGCAAAGTCCTTAAGGAAGTGAAGGAGTGAGCCAGGAGCCAGAAGGCTATCTGGGGGAGGTATGTTTCAGGCAGGTGCAATAGGAACTCGAAAGCCCTGAAACAGAAGCGTTTGGGGGGTGTTCAGACAGCAGGGAGGCCAGTGTAGAGTGGTATGAACGATGGGGAGAGAAGTAGAAAATGAGGTCAGAGGAGTAATACGGACGAGATCACGTAAGGCCATGAGGGACTCCCTGACAGGGAGTAGGTGCTACATATGCAATAGGTATTCTTATATAACACCATCATCATCACCAGACTCAAACATTTAAAGAATCACCCTTTTCTGGGTTAAAAGCTATAGAAGGCACAAACAAGGGTGGTAGCAGAGAGATTTTTGAAATAACTAGATGAGAGATGATGGCAGTTGAGACAAGAGTAACCGCAGTGGAGGTTGTGAGACACGGTCAGATTCTGGATATATTTTAAGTTAGAGCCACAGCAGGATTTCCTGATTTAGTAAATGTGGGGTGTGAGTGAAAGAGAGGATTCAAAGATGACTGCAAGGTTTTGGTGCCCGAGCAACTGGAAGGAGGGGCTTGTCTTAATCCGAGCTGAAGACTATAGAGGTGGGGCACATTCCAGGAGATCAGCAGCTTGTTTTGACCATGTTAAGGTTGAGATGTCTATTAGACACCCACGTGGGCAGGCTAAGTAGGAAGTTGGATATCCAAGTCTAGAGTTCAGGGGGCAGGTCCATGCTGGTGTTAGCAGTGTATGAATTGTGTCAAAAGCCATGGAACTGGAGGAGGTCACCAAGCAGTAAGGATAGATAAAGAGAAAGAGGAACTGAGCCCTGGAGCACTCCAACGTTAAGAAGTCAGAGAGAAGAATAGACAAATCCATGGAGATGGAAGGTAGGTTTATGGTTGTCAGGGGCTGGAGGTGGGGATGGAGAGTGACTGTTAATGGATAAGGGGTTACTTTCTGGGGTGATGAAAATGTTCTGGAATTAGATCATTGCGATGATTGCCAACTCTGTGACTCTCCTATAAACCACTTAACTGTACACTATAAAAGAGTACATTTTATGGTATATGAATTATATCTCACTTTAAAAACAAGAAGTTGGAAGGAAGAGGAGGACTCAACAAGGGAGACTGAGGAGTGGTCAGTGAGGTAGAAAGAAAACCAGGAGAGTGGACTGTCCTGCAAAGAAAGAGAAAAAATGTTTCAACAGAAGTGTTACCAAATGCTGCTCAGACTTAACCTAGGTTGCAGTTACATCAGTGGATTCAGCATCATGAAGGTCACTGATGATATTGAGAAGAGCCATTTAGGTGGAATGGTGGGGGTGAAGCCTTGACTGGAGTGAGATGGGGAAACAAACCCATTGGTCACTGTTGGAGGATGCCAGGGATCCAACTCATTATTTTAAAAACTGGAAAATAGAAAGAATCAAGCATCCTTCCTGCCTTTCTAGGAAAATGGTACCACTATAAAACCATGTGAGGGGGCATTTCTCTTTATAGAAGTCTTTCTAGCTAATAAGTGAAGATGGGATGATAGAATTCTAATATCACCACGTTGCAATCCTCAGTGTAAACCTGTGCATTAGATTAGCAATACTAGCAATAGCTGCTAAAATCACACCAGGAGGCATTATCATACTTCCGTACCTCCTAATGGAGGCACATGCCACCACCAATGAAATGGTCTTGCTTTCTAAAAAAAAATCAAACTAAATCTGGTTAAACCTCTAGAGTCGACTACCAATGTACAGAAAACACAGGAGACAAAGGAGCATGTTAAATGAAACTACAGGGATGCAGTCAGTGAATCAGAGAATGTGGGGAATTCTACAGGATAAACAACAAGTTCTTTCCAACAGATAAATTCTAAGGGCAAAAAAAGAGATGGAAGTGGAACATTGACAACACAAAATTCTGGCAAGGATTTGGAGAAGCAGGGACTCTCATTCATTGTTGGTGGGAGTATAAAATTGTACAGCCACTTTGGAAGACAGTTTGGTGGTTTCTTACAAAACTAAACACACTCTTACCATATGATCCAACAATCACACTCCTTGGTATTTACCCGAGGGAGCTAAAAACTTATGTCACGTAAAAATCTGCACATGGATATTTATAGCAGCCTTATTCATAATTGGCAAAACTTGGAAGCAACCAAGATGTCTTTCAATAGGTGAGTGGATAAATAAACTGTGGTACATCCAGAAAATGGAATATTATTCAGCACTTAAAAAGAAATGAGCTATCAAGCCATGAAAAGACATGAAAGAACCTTAAATGCATATTAAGTGAAAGAAGCCATTCTTTAAAAAGCTACATACTGTCTGATTCCAACTCTATGACATTCTAGAAAAAGCAAAACTATGGAGACAGTGAAAAGATCAGTGGTTGCCAGGGGCTGGGTCAGGGAGTGATGAATAGGCAGGACACAGAAAATTTTTAGGGCAGCGAAAATACTCTGTATGATACTATAATGATGGATACATGTCATACATTTGCCCAAATCCACAGAATGTGCCACACGAAGAATGAACCCTAATGTAAACTATAGACTGTGGTTGATAACGATGTGTCAGTATTCATTTATCAGTTGTAATAAACATCCCACACTGGTGGGGATGTTAATAAGGGAGGCTATGCATGTGTGGGTGCAGGAGGTATATGGGAGATCTCTGTATGTTCCTCTTAATTTGGCTGTGAACCCAGAGCTGCTGTAAAAACATAGTCTTTAAGAAAAATCTAATAGAAGAATCTCAGTATATTGCTTTATACTTTTCTGGATCTATGTCGTCTAGAAATTTTTGCTGATGCAACTGGAATTCTTATTGTATATCCAGGAAGTCTCATAGCTTTCATGGAATTACATTTCTAAGGAATTCTCAAGATTAGATTTTTATTACAATGTTTTTCTATTCCTCTTGGACACTAGAACTGATCCACTGTTCAATGGAGGACTCCTTTGGTCTTAACTTTGTATGGTTTCCATTTCCACTGCCCTCTACAACTCTGTGCCTTCCTTGCTAACCATCTTTCTGCCTCTTTTCCATATGTGTGTGATAAATTAATGAGGAAGAGACAGACAGACAGACACACACACACACACACACACATACACACACACACAGGGATATGAATGGGAGGAGGGAACATCTTTTCTTTCTGCCTCTTTTCCATATGTGTGTGATAAATTAATGAGGAAGAGACAGACAGACAGACACACACACACACACACACCACACACACACACACACACACATACACACACACACAGGGATATGAATGGGAGGAGGGAATTTGGAGGCAGTGAGTACAGACAACTCTTTTAAGGAGCTTTAGCGTGAAAGGAAAGAGAAAAATGAAAAATGGGGCAGTTGCTAGAGAAGGAAGTGAGTCAAGAGACATGTTTGTTCACTGAAGGGAATGATGTGGTAGAGCAGAAAAAATGGCTGACTTAGAAGAGAGAGGGGGGAATTGTTATAGCTACATCCTTGAGTAGGTGATGGGGGGTGGGGATCTAGTGAGGAATTGGACAAGTTGCTCTTAGGTAGAAAACACACCTTTTCCAATGTAACAGATTTGGTTGTGGGAGCTTTGGGAAGTTCTTTTTATCTTCTGCTCACTTATTTTCTCAATAAAATAGGAAACTAGATCACTTACTGAGAGTGAAAATGGGGGAAGAGGTGTCGGAGGCTTTAGGAGAGAGGAGTAGATGTGACGTGGTCTTCCACACGAGTTGGACAGTGAATGTCTAGGAAAATAGTTTGGTTGCCAGGCAACTCCAAGGATCCACTTGTGGCTATTAGTCATGAATTTAAAGTGAGACCAGATAGTGTGGTTTTGTATTTTCCTTCAGCCACAGTTCAGCTGCAGGTGCAGAGCAGGGAGACAGGTGAACTTAACCAGGTTTGGGGTTTTGCCAAGTAAGTATGCAGATGTGAGAAGGGCATTAAGTTGGGGCATACACAAGGGAGTGATTACAATGACTGAGTATGGAGTGCAGGCTCAGTAAGGAGGGGACAGAAGACATCAAGGGGGTAAGGTATGGTGAAGAGGTAGTAGGATCAATGGATGGGAAGTCTCATGGGGTCAAAAGATAGTTGGGAGTGAGCTGGACAGATAGGAGATGCTGGTCCCCCATCTAGCCTTGCAATGAGCCATTGAAAGTTTTGGCAGAAAAATTGGTAATGGCCAGGTCTAGGGTATGATCATGGAATTGAGTGGCTGAGGTGAGGCTGGGGGAGAACAAGATCATTGGAGGAAAGGATGTCAAGGGACTGAGAGGCTGGAGTGGATACCGAAGTGGCGGTGGTGTTATTAGTGGAAGAGGTCGTGGCTGTGATGGCAGCCCAAGCAGACGTCATTGTTATTGGGAGGAAGGGGACAAGGGAAGCTCTGTAGGGAGTTCCAATGTCTCCCCTTCCAGGAGCTCTTCTTTGACTCTCGCGGTTAAATGAGCCTCTCTCACACCTCTTTCCTCCCCTTCCCGTCACCCATGCATCCCATTACCCTATTTTGTTTTCTTTAATGCACTCATCGCTGTCTGAAAAGATCATGCTTCTTTAGTTATCTTCTTCCCCCTTATTGTCTGCCTTTTCCACTAGAATCCAAGCTCCATGAATTTATCTTTTCCAGTGCTTTATCCTCAGGGCCCATACAATGCACTTAATAACCGGCAGTTAGAAAATAATGAAAGAGAAGAATGAATGAGTTTGATCATGAGTGTGCTGCCTTCTCAGCGTACAGGAGGGCCCTTTACAAAGCCTTTGGAGAGTGGGGTGAACAGGATGCATTCAGGGGAGGGGGAGCCTGTGTCAGCTGGTGATGAGGGTTTCTGTGAAGGGGGTTCCTGCGAAGCATGGAGGACCAGTGAGGAGTCCTCAATTTCTGTAAAGTGTGGCCATTGTTTTTTTCCCTTCAGGAGAGTGTAGGCTGTTACATGTTGAGTAAATAAATACAGAATCCATGCGAGTGACTCGCCGTGCACAGCCCACTAAGGGTTCCAGCTGAGTTCCCAGCCAGCGGAGGAGTAACTCGATCTTGGGCTGCCCTCCAACTGAAAAATGTTGCCTTTCCTCCGGGGCTCTATCTCCATCTTTTCGCATCCCATACTTTTTTATCTCCACTGGCGCCAGTCAGGCTCCACCTCCCCTCGCCTCCTGAAATAGGTCTGGTCAAGAACACCAGTGACCTCCTGTACCCAGTCATTCCATCGTTTCTGCCTCAATGCTCGGCAGCAGGGTGAGACACATGGACAGCTCTCCCCTCCCTGAAACATTTTCTTCTCTCAGCTGCCGTGAAGATAACCTGGGGTCTCCCCCTATCTCACCAGCTACTCCTTCTCTGCTGCTTGAACTCCCAACGTGGCCATGAGGGTCTCAGGGCTCAGTCTGTGGTCTTCTTTTCTCTGTCTTCATCCTGCTTCTGGCTATTTCCCTTGGCTTTGCCTCTCCGCTCCCATGGCCTCCGCTGCCAAGACTCCCATCCAACTCCTGACAGCTCTTCCTAGCCAGGACTCTTCTCTGGGCTCTGGACTTCAGTATTTCTGTCCGCCTACTAGACATCACCTCAAACCCAAACGTCCAGAACAGAGCACCCTCGCCAAATCTCCCCCTCTGCGTCACTCATCTCTTTAAATGGCATCAGCACAGATCCAGTGGCTCTGGCCAAAAACCTGGGCGACATCACCGATTCCTCTTTCTCTTTCACTCACCTCCAGTTACAAATCCCTCATCAAGGCCTGTCGGTCTTACCTTCTAAATAGCTCATGACATGTCTTTGTCTCCATCCATCACCCCATCCAAGCCAGCATCCCCCCCCACCTGGATGGCAGGACTCATGTCCTGACTGATCTTCCTGCCTCTGCTCTTTGCTCCCCCACTGCAGCCAGATCAATAGTCTTTTCAAAACATAAATTGGATTATGTCTCTCCCCCACTCAATACTGTGTAATGGTTCTTCCATGTCATCAGAATACAAATCCCCAATCCATGACATGCCCGTGTTGACCTCTCTGGTCTCCCCTGCATGACTCCTTCCCCTTCCTTAAACTCTGAACTTCTCTTGGTCCTTCAGATGTGCATGGTGAGCACGGGCCCTTCACATGTGTTTCCCCTCTTCTCCGCTATTCACCCTCACCCTGTTGACCTGGCTAACTTCTCCTCATCTTTCATGTCACAGCTCAAATGCCACTTCCTCCAGGAAGCCCACTCTGATCCTCACGCTCAGCCCTCGGGGTCCTTGCTAGATGTTTCCAGAGCTCTCTACGTACTCTTCCTGTCATAGCGTCGATCTGACTGCGTTGTAACTGCCGACTTTCTGTCTCTCCATCTAGACTAGAAGCTCTGGAGGGCAGGGACCTCTTGTCTTTCATTCCCCTCCGGATGCCATGTGTCGAGCTCATAGTAGGCTCTTTGCACCAGCTTATCCTTATACTGGAATATTCCTCATCAGCATCTTTAAAAGTCTGGCTGCTCATCTTTCAGATCTCAGGCTAAAGGTCGTCTCCTCACGGATGCTAGCCCTGACCACCGATCAGAGCTAGCTATCCACTCACTATCACATCACCCTACTTCCATTCTCTGCACTGCACTTGCCACTCCTGGATATTTTCCTTGCCTGTGTGTTTATTTTTTATCTGTTCATGGCCTATCTTCCCCAGCAGGAA
>NW_006789873.1:2723898-2726913 GCF_000442215.2 Lipotes vexillifer | reverse complement strand
GCAGGAATGTACACTCCATGGGATCAGGGACCTTGTCCAGTTTTGCCCCACATTATAACATAGCACCTAGGTTAAAGCTTGGCATGTGGTAGGAATGAATATGGGATGAATACATGTTGGATGAATTGAATGAGTGAACCAATGAATGAATGAATCAATCAATCAATTAATCAAATGTAACTCTCAGAGGAGAGCTGACAGTTCTCAAGTGGAAGCTGTAAACTAAGTGAGGAGCTTGTGAAGCCTCCTTCACAAGCTGGGGCCTAAGATGGGTCATCGGTGGATGCCTAAGGACTGTGGCCAACATTTGCCCAGCATGAATGGCTTCTGGAACTCATGAGAGTAGGACAACTGGGAAGGTTCTTTTTTTAAATTTCCAAATGGGGCAGACCTTTGGTATGGCAAGAAGAAAAAATAGCCCCCCATGTCTCTCCTCGCCATGGCTTCCTAAAGGAAGGGGCTGGCAGAGGGTGGCTTCTCAGAACTTCTGATGGGTGATGGAGGCTGGTTAATTGGTAACAAGTAAGGCCTGGGATACAGACGTCACATGAACACTCATAAAAACCAGTTTACCATTGGCTAGACCCAGGGCAGGACTGAGCTTTTGAACAGTCTCAGCTTTGCTGGAGGGCAGTGAAGAGACATACTGGCCAACAGTCCCTGCATTCCATTGCTGCCCTGCCTCTCCCCACCCCCTACCCTCGCATCCTCCGCCCCCAGTCCTCCAACAGCAAGAACAGAAAGGCATCACTCCACCTCCAGAAGCTCTGGTCTCAGGAACTCGTCCAACTTACTAAATCGAGCTCTTCGCTTCTGTGAATACTAAGAAGCGAACCTAAATGAGCCCTTTCCAACAGAACTTCTCCCTTGCTCAGCATCAAAATCGAGGTTCTGAGCTTTCCAGCAAACATTTCTGAAGCCACCCTCTTTCTTTTAAAAAAACTGAAAACTACACAGCTCTCTCGCAAAGAGCCCTCCTCCCCACTCCCCCTTTGGTGGCCAGCCATGCCAGTTTGGACACCTCCCAAGGACCAGACTTTTTATGCCAGACTTTTTATGAACAAAGCGCAAGTTCCCCCAAATGCTGCCTGATTGATGGAAGTCCTGTGGGATTCGACCCTTAGAGGATTCACACTCAAAGGCTGCTTGATTATTAAGTACCTCCAGAATAGACACTAAGCCCCCCAATATAAGACCAAACTCCCTGAAGTCCCATTTGCTGGCTGTTTCACACATTGCTGTAGGCAATTCCACACCTTATGTGCCCTCTGGTCCAAGGGGACCCTGTGTGGTGTTGCTCAAATAATAGAAGACATAATTCCTACCCTTAAAAGGGTCCAGCGGGGCCAGATAATCATACGTGCCAAGGACATACGTGTTAATGAAGACACTTGTAGTACAGACGCATATGGCGTGACCAGCATTCTCTCTTTGCGCCACCTCTGGTGAGTGGGCTGAGCTCTCAGCTGTCCTTTGGGCCCCATGACACAAAAGAGCTGACTCCAGAACATCAGGATCAGGCCGCACCCCGCATCCAGGGCTAGTGATAACAGCTCAAGTTTAAATTCTGGTCCCCGGAACAAGAAAATCTCAGAAGATCCAAAGAACCTCCCAACCCAAACTACCCCCCAGTGGGGTGTCTGTTAACTGAGTCAACTGGAAATGACCAGCCTTCCCCCCCGAGGCCAGGGTGGGATGTGAATCTAGGAGCACAGGGAGGAATTTACACTGGATGTAAATTTACATCAATGTAAATTGATGTAAAATGTAAAGGCTCCAGCCTCATCCTCCTTGCTTCTTTTTTTTTCTTAATTTATTTTATTGAAGTAGAGTTGATATACAGTGCTGTGTTAATGTCTGCTGTACAGCAGAGTGATTCAGTTATACCTATATACTTTTTCCTATTCTTTTCCATTATGGTTTATCACAGGATATCGAATATAGTTCCCTGTGCTGTACAGTAGGACCTTGTTGTTTATCCATTCTATATACAATAGTTTGCATCTGCTAACCCCAAACTCCCAGTCCATCCCTCCCCCACCCCTCCCTCACCCTTGGCAACCACAAGTCTGTTCTCTGTGACTGTGTTTCTGTTTTGTAGATAAGTTCATCTGTGTCATATTTTAGATTCCACATATAAGCGATATCATATGGTATTCGTCTTTCTCTGTCTGACTCACTTCACTTAGTATGATAATCTCCAGGTCCATCCATGTTGCCGCAAATGGCATTATTTCATTCCTTTGTTATGGCTGAGTAGTATCCCATTGTATATATGTGCCACACGTCCTTTAGCCATTCCTCTTTTGATGGACACTTAGGTTGCTTCCATGTCTTGGCTATTGTGAATAGTGCTGCTATGAACATAGGGGTGCAGGTATGTTTTTGAATTAGAGTTTTGCCAGGAGATATGCCCAGTAGTGGGATTGCTGGGTCATACAGTAATTCTATTTTTAGTTTTCTGAGGAACCTCCATACTGTTCTCCATAGTGGCTGCACCAGCTTCCATTCCCACCAACAGTGCACCTCTTCGCTTCTTAGTAATCCACTCGATCACACTCCATCACGCAAGCGCATTTACTTTAACGGGAGGTAGAAGTACAGACACGGAGCTGAGGAACTCCCCTCAAAGGACGGCGCCTGAGACTCTGGCAGTGCAGAAATCAGCAAAGCCGCTGTGAGCTCAGGAAATGTAGACATTTTGTGTGGGAGGCGGTGGCTCTTGGAAAAACAAAAAAAGAAAGAAAGGACAACCACAGAAAGAGCAACTTGCTGAACTGGTTATCTTTTTGCTTCAGGGCTGGCCACACAATATCCCTGTTGCAGAATGAGTTTAAAGGAAAATGAGAAAGCATTTCATGGTCTGCAGAAACCACCAAACTCTAGCCCTGCCCCGGCACAGCAGCCCAGAGCACACAGCACTCTGGGAGACAAGAGGGACCACCAAAGGCTGCCATGCCAACTGTCTCCACTCACTCCCAGCATCCCACATCCTGGCCCCCAGGGGACTCTTTC
>NW_006789873.1:2718285-2723875 GCF_000442215.2 Lipotes vexillifer | reverse complement strand
CAGGGGCCTCTTTCCCATCCAGACTTGGCTGTGAGACATGGAACTGGGCAAAGGACTCCCTCAGCCCTTAGCCCAGGCTGTTTTTAGCCGAATGGGTCCAATGCACCAAGCCACAGTAAAACCCACTGCCAGCAGCCGTAAAGAGATGGGGAAATGCGGGGCGGATGGGAAAGGCCTCTAAAGTAGAGAAGCAGTCCCTAAATAGGGAGGAGAAAGCCACACGCTGAGGGATCATTTTCTGAGAAATCAAATGGGCCGAGTGCAGAAAACATGCAGCAAAATCCCCCAAAGTGTTTGTAAAATATAACCTTGACTCTCAATTCCTTGGGTGAGGCAAACTTGCCTGTGAAGAATTCGTGTGCGGAGCACCTTTTAGGAAATGACCTTCAGACCCTGCAGCCAATTTCTTGGGACAATCTGAGTGCTAGATGGAATTTTTTAAACACCCGGTCAACATTTGATCCATGGCCACGAGGCACATATTCCAACAAGGCTGTGCTAGCTTTGGGTCCCAATAAAGAAGGTGAAAGGGGTTTTCTCAGGTGTCACATAACTTTCCTCTAAGAGCGCCCCCGTGAGGTCACGCACGCTGGCAGCAGCATCGGCAGTAGTGTGCAATGTCCCGAGGGAGCCTCTTGGAAGGGCAACACTCAGTTAATGAACGTAAAAGTTCTGATGTCATTGAAGAAATATGAAAGCTCTGATATGCTAGTTAAAAATCAATCTCTACTTTTCTGTGGTGCCAGGTGTTTGGGGAGGACGGGCAGGGGATGGGGGAGGCCACTAAAGTCACATGCTCTTGTCCTGAGGGGGAGACTTTCTCCATAAGGGCCAGATAGTGGATATTTTCGGCTTCATGGGCCCTGTGGGCTCTGTCACACAGGCTCAATCCTGCCTTTGTGGTGCGAAAGCAGCCGCAGACCTTATGCAAACCAATGAGCATGGCTAAGTGCCAATAAAACTTTATTTGCAAAAGCAGCCTGGGCCCGATTGGCTCTGTGGGCTGGATTTGGCCCGCAGTCCATACCTGGTGACCCCTGCCCTCTGCTAAGTGAACGCTCATTTGCAGATTTCTTCTTGTTCAGCATCTCCAAACTTGCTGAAAGGTAAAGGGACAAGCTGAGATCCCTAGACGCCTATAATCACTTCTCTTCAACCATTCTCAGTTTAATCCCATGATGTCATTCTGAAATGCAGTGGGTCATTGACAGGGTCACATTACTCAGAGAAAAACAGGATGCTTGACACCTAAAATATTCAGAACAAGCCCCGAGCTCATCGCAGCAAAAATGCTCTTATATAATGGGAAGCAAGGGAAAAGGGAAGGGAGCCACGGGCGGCTGCCACAGCCCCCCACCCCAGAGCACATAGCCCCTTGCAGCTGTCACTCCAGTGGCCAGATGACTTCATTTCAGCTTTCCCCCGCTCCAAATAAAGGGGGTAATAATCTCTCACTTGGGAGAAATACCATATGGTAGATGCTTTGAAAAGTTGTAAGAAAAGTAGAAATTACTTAGGGGGAAAAAGCTACTTCCAAAAGCATGAAATTTGTCTAGAAAAGGATCAGGCAGTTTCTTTGAAATACCATAGCTTCCTAGAAAATCGAGTCTAAAGCGGTGGATTAGGTAACAAGAGGGGCATTATCAAGGCAAATTGATGGGGAGATCTCTTTCTTGTGTTTACATACCTTTAGTGCAGCTCAAATCCCCAACACTTATTCGCAAAGCCCTCCCGTGGCCTGCTCCCGCTGGAATCTCCAACCTCAAGGCCCACCACTCTCTGTCTTGTACTCCAGACTCAAAAATACATGACACAGTGACTCCTAACTCCCCAAAGGCCCAGGGCCACGTGGTTTCATGCCTCTGGGCCTTTGCTCATGGGGTTCCTTGTTCTAGAAGGCCCTTCCTGCCCTTCAAAATTCAGCCTCCTTATATGTATAAAATAAATAAGCTACAAGGATATACTGTACGGCGCAGGGAATACAGCCAATGTTTTATAGTAATTTTAAATGGAGTATAATCTACAAAAATATTGAAGCACTGTTTTGTACACCTGAAACTAACCTAATATTGTAAATCAACTACACTTCAATGAAAAAAGTCAAAATTCATCCTCCTTTGTCTGTTGCCTGACCCTCCCAAATATGTTCGGCACCCCGTCTTCTGTGCTACCTAGGGCTCTTCTGTACATATTTCTCCCATGGTATTTACCACACTGTTGAGTCATTTGTTCGATTAAATGACTGATTTCTTCCACCAGATCAAGAGCTCCTTGCTGTCTGATACATCTCTGGATCTCCAGAGCCTAGACAGCGCTGGGTTCGTGGGAAAGAGCTCCATATTGCCCAGGTGTTCTCATTTGAACCAGAGCTCTATTTTCCAGGGCTTGCTTAAGTTAGGGCTCCAGGTTAAGGTCTCTAGAACACAACAATCTGTAGTCCTGGGTTCCTCAGTGTGAAGCTCCAGTCAACTGAGTCATTGGCATAGTTCCTTCATAAACTTTAACCCAACTCTTCCAGTCCAATTCCTGAGAGTCACCCAGACGTCTCCTTCTTATCCTTTGGGTCTCACCTTCAATGTCTCCTCTTCTGAGAGGCTTTCCCTGGACCCACAGTCTCGGGTAGGTCTCCCCATCAGTCTGTCTTGGCTCACTGTTCTTTGGCTTTATGTCACTCATCACAATCTGTAACGATTTGTGATATTTCTTTCTTTGTTTATTGTCTGCCTCTCCCACTAGAGGGTTAGCTCCACGAGGGGCAATGTTATTCAGTGTTGTAGCCCTGGCCTAAAACAGGACTTGGCATTTAGTTGGCATTTAATAAATACCTGTTGAATGAATGAATGCCGTGAGGTCTGAGTAACATAATACACCTCGAATGTCCCACACGTCACCGTCGCCTAGAGGCGTGCCGTAAATGTTTCTTATCGACATCTCTTCAAACACACTAATCCCAGGAAACAGCTAGGATAACGAAGCGGCATTTCCCCCATTACATGGCTTGCAAAAATGCTTCCCTCTGTCTACAGACAAATGAGAAGGGAGATGAAAGCCAGAAAGAAGGTAGTTGTCATCTTTCCTGGACAAATAAGATGTGTGCAGAAGTTGACAGCATTCATGTTTCCTGCAAGAGCAGCAGAAGTTAAATTCCCCACAGCTTAAGCAACTGGGAAAACCAGAAATGTTCACACATCACCTTAAAAGTGGGTCTGACCATACTGCAGAGGAAGACAAGCCCGGAGATTATGCCCATATAAGGCCCTGCAGGCCGCTCCCAGGGGAGCCTGAGATAATTTGGCGCCTCTCAGCAAAGACCAGCAGGACTGCTCTCAGGGCTTTGCTCACCAAGAGCCCCAGATCTGCCGTCTCCATTTTCATCTAAACATTTGAGGAAAATTCTAATACTACCCTAAACATTTCAGGCCTCACAGACTTTGAAAGAAGTGCTGAAAATAACTTAAATGCGGCCATGGTGGACATGCTCGCTTGAGGCTCCCTGAGCTGCTAGGAGGCTGGGGTGGGAGGCCAGGGCTCTGGAAGCCACCTGAGTTCAGACAAGGGCTAAGAGCTGCTTCCTTTTCTGCCAGTGACCTATAAGGCCAGGGGATTGGCAAACTCTTCCTGTAAAGAGCTAGATGGCGTTTTTGACTTTGTTAAGGCCTCCGTCATAACTCCTGAACTCTGCCGTTGGGAGTGGAAAAGTCTTAGACCATAGATAAATGAATGTGTGTGGCGGTGTCTCAATAAAACTGTACGGATGGACACCGAGATTTGAACCTCATATAATTTTCGCATGTCATGAAATAGTCTGCTTTTGATTTTTCTCAACCATTTAAAAATGTAAAAGCCATTCTTAGCTCTCAGGCAATATAAAAACAGGCAGGCGGTGGGCCCGATTTGGACTGAGGGCTGCAGTGGACTGCCCCCGGCAGCAGGCAGCCATGCACAAGGAACACAGCCTCAGGCATCTGGCCTCACTTGGATGTTTCAAGCTTACGTCTGCCACTTTCTGGCTAGGTGACCTGGAGCAAGTCGGTGGAATTTGAGCCTCAGTTTTCTGCATCTGTGTAGACTTCCCTGTCAGCTATGGAATGAGGATTTGAAGAGATAAGGAATGGGGAGCACTCAGCATAGTTCTTGGCACATAGTAAGCACTCAGTAAATGCTAGCTACTGTTATCTGAAATGCCCTTTGCTTGGAGCCGGGGTTCTCCCTTCGGATAATCCAAGTGCCTAGCACAGTGTCTGGAATGTGGTAGAGGCTCAGGAATTGTTTGCTGAATGAATGGAACTCCACTGAAATGTAGCAGCTGACATTAACTAAGTAACTAGCTAGTTAGCTAGTCGCTAACTAGCTGCCCAGGCTGTCGAGTTTCAGCCTGTCCCACTTCCAGACGTTTAGTTTTGGCCAGTGTCCTGGCTGGGTCATCACTGGGGACAAACTGGTAGCTGCTCAATCATCACTCGACAGATGAATGAATGAATGAACAGCTACTGCCTAAGCCAAGCCCTACGGTGTTTGAAGTCCAAGAAAAGAGATTCCCTTCTCCCCTCCCCCACCATCCCTGGGGCTCCCGATGTTGCGAGAGGTCATGAGGATGCGGAGGACCCCTCTGAAAGTCTGCTTGGGGAGGCGGTAGGTCACTGTAGGGCGCTACCTGTTTGCCTTCTTCTCTTGCCTTCCTCGGCTGGCCCCCCACGGGGGCTACTGGCCTGCCTACCACCTGCCTCTCTAGGAGACGAGGCTCTCACACAAACTGTTTGGGGCTTTTTCAAGGCAAATTGCTCTCTGCATCTGCATCCTCATCCAGAGGGGCCTTGTTCCAGCTGCTAAGGTAAAAGAGGGGTTAGCCAGTGATTCAGGCCCGTGTGCTTCATGGGGGGAAGCCATTTATTTTTCTATAAATAGCATATGGTGCTCATCTACCCCTCCCAAGGAGGCTGTGGGGATTCCTGGCACGTGGGTGATTTTAAGTTTCAAAGATTCTCCTGGGTCCTGGTTAAAAAAAAAAAAACTGCAGAAAAGACGGAAAAGGAAATTATCTTGAGCAGTCCCTAAACCACAAAGAGCATCACGGGAGGATTGGAGGCTCCAGCACAGGCCTCCCTGGAGACAGGAAGGCCCTGGTGAGGCCCAGCCAGGCTGATACGGTGCTGGTTTTCCGGCCGGAGAAGCGGCATGGGCATCAATGAGCGCACTGTGCTCAGCCTCGGGCGCCACCGAGAAGAGGCCTGTGGGCTACGTGAGCACTGACGAGACCTTTAAAAGCTTCCAGCTTTCCTCTAGAGGAAGGCTTGACTTGGTTCTGGCTACAAATACTGTCAACCACATCATAGCTGTTTCACAAAAGCACTCAGAAAATGGAAAATGTGAAGGGCATTTGTGGGAACCAAGAAGGAGCCAAACACAAGCACGGCATAACTTTTCCCACCACCCAAGAAGCCACCTTCCCGAACCTCAAAGAGGCAGAAAGGGGAGTCGGGGCCTCATGCCCGTTGAGCTGCTGAGCTCCGGAAGGCCCACGAGAGTCGGCATCTCAGAGCCTCCTTTGGACCTCTGAGCCCATGGCACCAGCCATCTCTTCCGACTAAGA
>NW_006789873.1:2677231-2718275 GCF_000442215.2 Lipotes vexillifer | reverse complement strand
CAGCCATCTCTCCCGATTAAGAGTAGGGATAATATCCGTAACAGCCACCACGGATAGTGTGGTCACTGTCCCCCAGGCACTGGAACTAAGAAGCCCTGTGACCTTGGACATTCACTGAACCTCTCCTAGCCTCAATTTCTTGCTTACCTGTAAAAGAGACACAATAATAGCGCTTACACCAGAGGATGCTTGTGAAGATTCAGCAAAGCAATGCGTGGGAAGGGCTTAACCCTGCCCCTGGTCCATACGAGGTACTCAATAAGCGGCAACTGTTATTATTACTATTCCATGTGAAAAGTATCAAATGATTAGGATCAAAGAGGGAAACGAGAATGGTCTTAACTCTGCCTTCTGTCTCCCCTCACCCTCAATCTTCTCACCTTACCCTGGCTCTTTAACACAGACCCTATCTATTTTCTCCCAATCCCCAGAAGGGCAGCCTGGACGAGGACTGACCTGACCGTCGAAAAGCATGAGCTAATCACTCACAGGTCTGGGTGCCCGTCAACTGCCACTCTGAGCAGACTGCCTCTTTCTTCCTCCTGGCCAGGTCCATTTTCTGCAGTTTACATCTCCTTGACAATGCCACTTTGGCCTGGTTCCACAGGACAACGCACGAGGCACGCCCCGGCACTGTGAAAAGGCGTCAGTTGGCTATCTTGCCAGACCGTATAGCTGTGAATCAGAAATACCAAGGCATTTGAAAGCAAAAGCCACACCTTCTGTGATGGCCACCAAAAATAATGCCCCCAAAGGTGTTTTTTCCCTTCTTCTTCTGAGTGTAAAGCAGAAGAGAGGGAAAAAGAAAAAGTGAGTGGCAGCAACCAGTCCTATGAAGAGAATGTTTCATCTTGGTCCATGCATTTGTTCATTCATGGCATTCTTAGTGTCTCCTCTTGGCTGAGTAATATGCCACAGGTATGGGGAAAATGAGACGAATAAGACAACAGCGGCTGGGCCCGAGGGGTGCACCATCTACTGGGGGAGATGGACAAAATAAATGAGCAATTGTCATATGGTGTGGAAAGTTCTCTGCTGTTGGGCCCCAGAGGAACGGGCACTGAACTCATCCTGGGAGTATGTTTGTTTTAGTCTGAGAACAAGCCAGCGACAACAACAAAAAATAGGCTTTGATGAAAACAAATGGAACTCAGCAGCCCAGGAAACCAAATACAGAGGGCACAGGGCCTGGAAAGGCAGCTCTGGATCTCGTTCCTCCGGGTCATGGTGATTCTGCTGCTATTTCTTGTCCATTCCTGAGCCTGCTGATTGGGCTCTTGCCTCCAACCCTCAAGAAAGAGTTAATCCTTAAGAAAATGCTCACAATACTGTTTTTATTGAAGTATAGTTGATTTACAGTGTTGTATAAGTTTCAGGTGTACAGCAAAGTGATTCAGTTATACATATATATATATTCTTCTTCGGATTCCTTTCCATTATAGGTTATTACAGGATATTGAATATAGTTCCCTGTGCTATACAGTAGGACCCTGTTTATTTTATATATAGTGGTGTGCATCTGTTAATCCCCAATTCTTAGTTTATCCCTCCTCCACCCCCTTTCCCCTTCGGTAACCATAAGTTTGTTTTCTATGTCTGTGAGTCTATTTCTGTTTTGTAAATAAGTTCATTTGTATCACTTTTTAAAATTCTACATATAAGTGATATCATATGATATTTGTCCTTCTCTGATTTACTTCACTTAGGATGATAATCTCTAGGTCCATCCATGTTGCTGCAAATGGACTTATTTCATTCTTTTTTATGGCTGAGTAATATTCCACTGTGTGTGTGTATGTGTGTGTGTGTGTGTATATATACACACACATACCACATCTTTTTTTTAACATCTTTATTGGAGTATAATTGCTTTACAATGGTGTGTTAGTTTCTGCTTTATAACACAGTGAATCAGCTATACATATACATATGTTCCCATATCTCTTCCCTCTTGCATCTCCCTCCCTCCCACCCTCCCTATCCCACCCCTCTAGGTGGTTACAAGGCACCCAGCTGATCTCCCTGTGCTATGCGGCTGCTTCCCACTAGCGATCTATTTTACGTTTGGTAGTGTATATAAGTCCATGCCACTCTCTCAGTTCGCCCCAGCTTACCCTTCCCCCTCCCCGTGTCCTCAAGTCCATTCTTTAAGTTTGCGTCTTTATTCCTGTCCTGCCCCTAGGTTCTTCAGAACCTCTTTTTTTTTTTTTTAGATTCCATATATATGTGTTAGCATATGGTATTTGTTTTTCTCTGACTTACTTCACTCTGTATGACAGACTCTAGGTCCATCCACCTCACTACCAATAACTCAATTTCATTTCTTTTTATGGCTGAGTCATATTCCATTGTATATATGTGCCACATCTTCTTTATCCATTCATCTGTCGATGGACACTTAGGTGGCTTCCATGTCCTGGCTATTGTAAATAGTGCTGCAATGAACATTGTATACCACATCTTCTTTATCCATTTATCTGTTGATGGACATTTAGGCTGCTTCCATGTCTTGGCTACTGTGAATAGTGCTGCTATGAACATTGGGGTGTGTATACCTTTTCGAATTACAGTTTTCATTTTTTCTGGATATATGCCTAAGATATATTTATTTTAAACATATATTTTAAACATCCAAAATAAAAATCCCAAATCCTGTATACAGTAGGATTCCAATCTTGTACTTGTTTGTTTCTGTACGTGGGAGTTCATAATGCACATACAGAAAAATAAACTGGAAGGAAACACATACAAACATTAACAATGGTTCTCTTTGGGAAGCATTTTTATATCTTCTTTTTTCTTAGTTAAATATTTTCATTTTTCTACAATGAACATGTATTAATCTTCGTTATCTGAAAAACAATGTTAATCTTAAAAGCGAAGAGTCTGTCTGCAAAAGGCTGCATTGCTATGTGATTCTGTTTATATGACATTCTGGAAAAGGCAAAACTATATAAACAGAAAACAGGTTTGTGGTTGCCAGGAGCCTGAGGTGGGGAAGGGACTACCTACAAAGGGACACATAGGACTTCCCTGGTGGCGCAGTGGTTGAGAGTCCGCCTGCCGATGCAGGGGCAAAAGAAAAACAACAAACCAGAATGCTACAGAGGGTAGCATGAAGAAATGTTCTGGGGGCTGATGGAACTGTTCTGTATCTTTTTTTTTTTTTGCGGTATGCGGGCCTCTCACTGTTGTGGCCTTTCCCGTTGCGAAGCACAGGCTCCGGACGCGCAGGCCCAGCGGCCATGGCTCACGGGCCCAGCCGCTCCGCGGCACATGGGATCCTCCCAGACCAGGGCACGAACCCTCCTCCCCTGCATCGGCAGGCGGACTCTCAACCACTGCGCCACCAGGGAAACCCATGTTCTGTATCTTGATTGTGGTGATAGTGACATGATCGTATGTGTTTTTCAAAACTCACAGAACCGCACACTTAAAAGGATAAATTTTATCATATATAAATTGTTCCTCAATAAATCAGATTTTTTTTGTTAGAGTCTGGATCATTTCTCTGGTTCTATTATTTTTTGAAGAATCTAATGGACCTAGGAAGATAATGACAAATCTGGAGGATATGATCTCAAAAGGAAGATTAAAGAAAGAGATTAAAAAAATTTTCATATTCCTCTCAGTCTCTTAAAGTTCAGCCGTAAATGGCTGGGGCTTGAGTTTGGTGTTTTGGTTTTACTCCTTTTTTAAAGTGACTTGAGACCAGGATATATGAAAGACATAGTTTTTCTTGGTATTTAATGAGGTGACTTGAGTATGAATTCAAGTATATGATTTACAACTGGAGTGATAACTTTATGAAACATTTACATCTGTGACAACATCTAATAAAACTTTTTATTATTATTAGAAACATTGCTTGTATGGTTAGAACAGACTGTCAAAATAATCCCCCTTGGACCAGACACATCACAAATTGATCATTTACCTTGTTGCTCTTGCCAGTATCATATCTAAATTCAGAGGACTTCCCTGGCCGTCCAGTGGTTAAGACTTCGCCTTCCAGCGCAGGGGGTGCGGGTTCGATCTCTGGTCGGGGAGCTAAGACCCCACATACCTCGCGGCCAAAAAACCAAAACATAAAACAGAAGCAGTATTGTAACAAATTCAATAAAGACTTTAAAAATGGTCCACATCAAAAAAAAATCTTATTAAATACATAAATAAATAAGTAAATTCAGTCTGATGGAGAATCGAGAAAAGGGCCAGCCACTGACACAATTTTCTTTACAAAGATTGGGGTTTTCATTTACTACAAGGGACACAACATAAAGACTATCTTTGAGTAGGAAACTACATGACCAGAAACTGGCAAGAACTTAAGATTATCTGTAGAAGGAGAGAGAGATGCCTAGACACAGTCCCTCCTTCACACAAAAGGACTTGAGGACCCCCTGTGTGTAAGGCATAGGGATGGGTGCTACAATTCCTGTCCTGAGTGACCAGGGTAGACACTGCTGTTCAAATTCAGTCATATCATTTAAATATTTGAGGCTGCTTTGCCCTTTATTTCATATCGAATCAGATCATTGTCTATAAACACTGACATTAGATGCTGTTATAATTGAGGTAGCATCGAAGCTACTTTCATTTCTTCCTTAGGTAAACAATAACAAGAGGAGATTCTAGAATAAATCAGTGTTATGGAAAGGAGATGGGCAACAGGCTCAATACAGACAGAAGAGCTGTTCCAGTTACTTTTTATTAACCTGTAAATTCTTCTGTTTCTCCTCAGAAGTGGCTTCAGATGAGTGGTACAGAAACTGCATGTACACATGCTCCTGGTTCAGATAAAATCAGTTGAGAAATCACAGAGAAATACCGAAAATTAGAAAATATCTAAGCGATGGGTCCTGGTTAAGGGCAAAATGAAAAGATGGCATGGAGTTTTCTACAAAAAAAAAATTGGCCATGTTAGTCTATTTTATTTACAAACTAGGAAATTCGAGCTCTGGACCCTTAAAGCCAGTGGCCCACTGGACATCTCCACTTGGGTATCCCATAGGTACATCATGCTCAGTGTGTCCAAACCTGAATTCCTTCCCTTTCCCTGTCTCCTGCTCTGCCCCTCCTGGGTTCCACATCTTGGTGAATGGAACCACCACTCACCAGTCACTCAGTCCAGAAACCTGACAGTCATCCCTAACCTCCCACTCTTCCTCACCTCCCATATGCAAGCAGTCAAAAGGTCTCCCCTAAACCTGCTTTGTCATTCCCTTACTGTTACCACTGGTTTCCATATTCCTGGATCCAATGGATGCTCTCCTGTCTTTGTATGACTTGATCTCTTTACAGAATTTGACATTATTGGCCATCCTTTCCTAATGAAAACTCTTTCTCCTTTAATATCTGTAACACTGCTCTCGTTTTCTACCAACCTCTCTAGTCTCTTTAAACATCACTGGTTTTGCTTGTTTGTTTGTTGTTGTTTTGTATTTTTTTTCTAGGACTCTTCCTATTATACACATTCTCTTGGGGATCTCATCTGCTCCCAAAGTCCAGATTTGTCTCCTGTGCTCCAGGCTTATATATCTAACTTATCCTTTAAGGCTCAATTCAACATGAACTTCCTCAGGAATCATAGAATAGTAATTCATCTAATTACAAGTCTGTCTCTACTGCTAGACTGTGAGCTCCCTGAGGGCAGGAACCATGCCTTATTCACCTCTGAATTCCCAATACCTTGCGTAGGCACTCAGATAAAGTTTGTTGAACGAATGAATGGTTAGTAGAATCAAGTCATTGGTCTCCTATGAAAGGTAGAGGTTTGAATCCCTCTACTGACATCCCTACCATTGGGTCAAAAAGAGTAGAGCTCAGCTGGATAGAGTATACTGTAATGAGAGCAAAGTTGCCAAGTTACCCAGACCAGCCAAATTTGTCCTGGACGGTAACTCTAGGCCAACTGTGAACTCTGACCAGCTGTCTTGAAAATGTAATGTTAGTCATCAACAGGAGTGGGTGAGAATGCAGCATCACTAACGCAGATGGTGATAAGGTCTCACCCCAGTAAGTAATCTCCTCTCATTGGTATCTCCATCTGAGCCCCCTTTTGGGGTGGGATTCATGTCGGCTGAAGAAAACCTTGGGGAGAGGGAGAGGACACTTTTTCTTCCTAGTGTCTCCAGGGGCTATACATCTAACCCCGCCGTCTACAGGGAAAGACTGAGGTAAGCCAATGAAGTTTTCTGTATAGGTTAAGGGCATACTTTGTGAGGTTCTGAGTTTAATATACATTTTTAGATCAGCACATCAGTCCTACAATCTCTGGATGGGGGAATAAAATCCTGCTGAGGAAGGAATGTAATCATGAGTTAACATAAAAGCAATTTTAGGAACTACCTATCGGGATCAACGTTACTTTTTTTTTTTTTTTTTAAAATGACAGCTCTCTGTGGATCATCTTTCTCTCAAGGTAGTTCTAAACTGACTTTTCCCAACAACTCCGGAGGCAACGAAGACTTCATTTTGGAAACATTGGCTGGGTGAGCTGATGACTCACACCTCAGATGAATTAATAAAAGTTAAGAAAACAAAAACCAGATGTTTCCTTCATCTTAATATAGGCCTCTATGCTCTCTTTTGTCAGTTATACTGTCAATTGCTGGTGTCCTTCTCTTGGGGCAAAAATCAATTTTTAAAAAGTTTGAATCTCTCTGCATTTTTTGATGAACTCTGTCCCCACAGTTGCTATTTGGCTCAAATGTCCACAAAGACTGCAGCTCCGGCACCAACGGTTTCAGCAAGCGAATGGCACACAGTGCTTGAGGACAGCATACCAGAGGGCTTTGGATGCTACACTGGATTTGCTAGAGAACTCCTGCAACAGTCTTTGGGGAAAAGCACAAAGTGAAGCAGTCTCCTTGCTCACACATAAACCTCCCCAGAACCAGAAATGGTCTGGCCAACTAGCCGAGGCTTCCTTTCCAGATCCAGGATTCATTCTTTGGCCCTTGACCCTCCCAGAAAATGCTAAGAACTGCATTTTAGAGTGCCCACAACATATATTTTCATTCTCCTGGCCAGACCAGTGGAGGATACACCGAAATCCAGAGTGACGCACTCTTTAAAGTTTCCTAGTAATACCACCCATCATTCCCGGAGAACTTCGGAAGCATTCTGTTTTTTGTGAGGGAAAATCATTTATTTTTTCCTCCATCTATTGTACTTTGGTTAAGGCAATTATTTTCCCCAGACACCACCCCAAGCAGAAAGCTCCAGATGTTCTTCGGTCATAATGGGAGAATGGATGGCAAGTCCTGGTGTTTTCCAAGCTTGCATCCTCTCATCCCCTCCCAACTTTCTCGTTTGGAGCCCTGAGTTTCTTTCTCTCACCCATCTTTTCCTGCTTGGGTTCCATCTCCCCTCACCTTCCAGAGGCAGATTTAGATTTGCACCTTTCCTGCCTACATTTCTGAATGTCTTTGTCAAAACAGGTATTCTCTAAAACTGCAGTACTACCATTCCACACACCCATTTGCCCAACCCAGATCGCTGGGAATCATCGTAACCCACCTCACCCCTCACTCATTCACCGCATTTAGTCTCCAAGTCCTGTTGAGTCTATTGATGACATGTCTCCTGCGTTTGTTCCCTCCGCTCCATTCCTCCTGACGTTTCTATAGTCCAGGCCATGCCCTCTTTCACCTGAACCACCATCCCTGTGTTCGCTCCTCCTCTGTCCAGAAAAGCCATCCTTCCCACTGCAGCCACAATGAGAGTGATCCTTCTAGAACCCAAATATGGTCATGTCTTCCACACACTGCCACTCCCTGGTCAGACAGTGGGCGTGGAGGCCTGGGAAAATCCCTTACACCAGTGAGTAACGTCAAAGTGTCCGTTAAAGCTAGGCTAAGGCCACAGAAATGGCAGGGCATTCCCCAGCCTCTTGACCCCTCTCCCAGCTGGGCATTTATCATCTGGACTTTCCTCCATCCCGGTGCCATGTTGTCTGCGTACTTGCTGGTCTCCCTCACTGGACGGTGGACTCTGGATCTTGTTCAGTTCTGTACCCGCAGCACCATGCACAGTGCCTGACACAGAGCAGACATTCAAAACTAAATAAGAGACAAAATACCCTCTCCCTCCAAGGCAATGTGTTAGTTACCTACTGCTGCTATAGCAAATTACCACAAACATAGTGCCTTAAAACAACCTGCACTTGTCCTCTTATGGTTCTGTAGGTCAGAAGTCTGACACAACTTCACTGGGCTAAAATCAAGGTGTCAGCCGGGCTGCCTTCCTTCTAGGGGCTCTGGGGGAAGACTCTGCTTCCTTGCCTTTTCCAGCTTCTAGAGACTTCCTTCCTCTCTCTTCAAAGCCAGGAATGTAGCATCTGTCTGCCCTTGCTTCTGTTGGCCATCTCTTTTTCTGAACACAGCCAGGAAATGTTCTCCAATGTTGTGGGCCCGTGTGATTGGACTGGGCCCACCTGGATAATCCAGGATACTCTCCCCATCTCCAGGTCAGCTGACTAGCAACCGTAATTCCATCTACAACTGTCTCTTTGCCATGTCACTATTCACAGGTTCCAGGCATTAGGGTGTGACATCTTTAGGGTTCATTATTCTGCCCACCATAAGCAGTAATGGGTAAGGGCCCTGAATCCCATATAGTGGTCCCTTTCTAATGCTTTTCACATGATTGCAATGCTTTTACCTAATTGGCTGCGGCTGCCTTTATATCAAAACCATGATTTAAGTCACCTCTGTGTTCCTAGTGCCTGGTCCAGGGCTCAGACCCTGTGAGGTGCTCAGTGTTTGCTGACTGGAAGTTAGGAAGTAAAATGTTGGTTGGCTGGAATGTTTAAATAGCAACTTCTTGGTTCCCCTTAGAAAAGGGAGCTTTGATTGTTGGTCTCAAGAAAGTGTTAAAAAAAACAATTTTGTAGCACAATCAAGGGGTCCTATCGCCATTATCTTGCTTTCTCACACTAAACCAGCTCTCAGATTGGAAAAACAGTCAGCTTCCATTATCTGACAGAAGTCTTCCAGATTTTTCAGATGAAAAAAACAGCTCACATGCTTTCTGCCTAGTCCACATGGGAACACAGCTGTATAGGAAATTCAAGCGAACAAAAGAAAAAAAATCATGCAATAAAACCTTGTGACTCCCCAGGCAACCAAGAACTGAATACTTCTCAAGCAATTTTGGTAGGATTAGTATTTAAACACACAGTGAACAACCTCAGTTCCAACAAATCTGGAGAAATTAAACCTTGTTTCCAAGAAGCGCTCACGGAGCTTTCAATGCGTTTTCTCATCACGGCGAAAGAAAGAACTTGCACAGCTAAGCTGCATCTCTCGAGTGGGATCCCACGCCCATTCGACAGCAGCAAGTTTAAAACGAGCAGGACACCAGGGGGCAGGGCTCCCAGGCTGCAATGGCGGTACGGGTGCCTGGTAAAGGAGAGCGGCTCTTTCACTCAGCAGACAGAATTGTCCAGAAACTATCAGGTCTCATGGAGTTCAGGCTCCAGCAATGAGAGGCCCGGCTAAGCTGGTTCTCAGAGTTCAGCCTTCACCATGGCAACCGCTTGGGAAACCTCCAACTTGCTGAACTGGAGATTCTGAAGGAAAGTCACCCACAGTAGAAGCACGGTCTTCAGAGAGTTTTCCATATTTTATTCATATAGCACCTCATCAGCAAAACCTGACAGAATACTCAAGCTCAATGTCAAGAGCCTTCTGAATCCTGGTCAAAACGTTTCAAGGTACATCACTTCACCTGATCCCCCAAACAGGCCTGGCAGCTACTTGGGGCTGGAATCATACTCCAGTACCTACCACAGGGCTGGCACATGACAGTAGCTCAATAAGTGTTTGCGGGATCCATGACCTGTCATCATTTTATAAAGGAAGAAACAGCCTCAGAGAGGCTTAAGCTGCCTCCTCAGCATGCCCAGCAGCAGGCAGGGCTGGCCTCCGGCCTCTGTCTTTCCCACTCCACCATGCTGGCCTTCCAAATCCAACTCAGTAAAGGGCAGGAGGACGTTTCGCTCCTTTTCAACAAACATTCATTGAGCGTCTACCCTAAAGCAGACCTTCCCACCACTCCTCGCTGTCCTCTGCCTGGGCAGTTCCTTCAAGCCTTGGTTTTAGTGTCCTTCAAGCCTTGGTTTTAGCCTCCTCGATGAGCCCTTCCACAGCCACCGGGCCACCACCGCCTCGCACCCAGTACCCTCTATGCCGTTTCCTGTTTGGTACTCATCCCTGTCTCTAATTACTTGATGTGCGTATTTGTCTATTTATGGTTGGCCTTCCCCGACTGGAAGCTCCGTGATGGCAGGGTGCCGGCTCAGGCTTTCTGGTGACGCCATAAGATGAGGGAGACGAGGCCACTGAAACAAACGGCCAATGTGCTCTCAGGTGCATTCATAAAGATGTCCAGAACAGTGGACTTCCGGTGCGTGTCTGAAAGACAGGGAGGCGATGGGGTTGTCAGCATGGGGGTGGAAAGACTCAAGGAAGACACACGAGCTCTCCTTCTCCAACGTCTGAAGGCTGCGACCCGGAAGAGGGCTGTGGACTTGCCTCAGAGGGGCAGTGGGAGAGGGCTGGAGGGACGAAGTTGCAGGGGCAGGCTTGGGTTCAAGGTGCTCCTCGTTAGGATTGTTGGGTACTTCCTGTCTTGCACACTAATGTGTGAGTACTAAGAGGGTGGCAGGCATCCATTTTATTCCTCTCTATGTAAATAGCACAGTACCTGGTATGTTTGTCACTCCATAACTATTTGATTGAATGAATGTTGTGTCGAAGATCAGTTACAGGTGGAGGCTGTCACTGTTCACTCTGCCTGGAATGTTCCTCATCCCCCCCCCGCCCCCGCCGCCTGTCATCTGCTTGACCCTCCGGTTACTCTGTGGTCTAACCTTAAATATCCCGTCGTCAGGAAAAGCTTCCCTATCCCCCTATCACCGAATTAGAGGGCCCTCTCAGAGCCTCCTGTATTTTTCCATCATTGTGATGATTGTATTTGACGTTATTTGCTGGTTATTTGAGGTAGATATTCCCCTACCCGACGGCACTCAGTCTCTCTTGCCTGAATGATCCCCAACAATGCCGTGAGATGGCTGTTGGCATCCCCTGTAGAGTATGCTCTGTGAGAGCAGGAACTGCGGTCATTTGCTGCTACAGCCATCGCGTGGGGCACAAAGCAAGTACGCAAATATTTCTTGAATGAATTAACTTTACAACTAAGAAATTGCTGAAGGCTCAGCAACATGTAAGTGGTCGACGTTACACAATAAGCCAGCAGTAGAGTCTAGATTTGAACCCAGGTCTGTGTAACTCCAAACCCTGGTTTTTTTCTACTACACCAAACTCTGCGGGTGCAGAGCCATTGTTCAGGACCTCGCGGTCTGCCATAAAAGGTGGGCCTCTTGGTGAAAATGTTGGAAGGCAGAGTGTGAAGGCATGGCACCAGCCAGGTTGCCTCACCCATGGGCTCAAAGAGATATAGGAGGGCACTTCACTAAGAATTCGAGAAACTTCCCAACCAGGGGAACTTGTGTCTGGCAGCCAACAGTGCAGCAGACAGAAGGACAGAGCTGAGACTTCATGCCCTACCCTGGTCTGATGGCAAGCAGGTGGTGGATGGGCAGCAGGATGGACGTCTGCAACTCCTTTCATCATCCTTCTAGTTATACTCAAGATGGGCTAGCCCATCGCGTGCTATTGGAGCTGGGAGAGTAGCAGGTAACAAATCTAGACTTTGGATTTGAATCCTGGATCTGTCACTTACTAGCAGTGTGACAACTTCCCTCCACCTGAGTTCCCTCATCTGTGAAAGGAGAATAACACAAAGCATGATTAAGATTAGATTAAAATGTGGATGAAAAGAACACCTCCTATATACATTGCCTGGATCTAAGGGGGCTCAAAACAATGAGTGCTATTTTTATCATTCTCAGTTTATTTCAAGCCTCATACCTCAAGGCTGCATCATCTGTGTGCAGCACTTCCTGGCAAGGACTTTCTGATTAAGTCAAGACATCTACATTTTCATCTCCTTACACCTGTGCACTGAGTCAGGTAGACAAATAGACTTGCTCAAATCTAATGCAGGGTTTTATTTGTGAATTTGGAAACATGCGTTTGTTCAAGAAACAAGCATCAAAGCTGCTGTCACCAAACCCCAACCTACAAAACTTCTTACGTACAAAGAGAAAGACCTGTCTTTAACTTGGAAAAAGGACTATTTGTGTGATTGTGTTCTCAACCCAACTTGCAACTGCCTTTCTACCTAACTGGATACAGAATTTACTCCCCCCATATAATGGAACTAACATTTTCATGATATTATCCACCACTGAGCTAACAGGCTACAAATCAATGTAACAGATTCGACTGCTTTGAGTCGTATTTCTTAAATGGTCCCATAAGCAAATACATCCAGCCTCACACATAAGCACCAAAAATTTGCCACCCCATAAGTTACGTTCCGTTAGGTTTCTGTTTGTTGCTTTTTAAAACATCAGTCTTCCCCCTTTCCCAGTAGGTATATAGGTAGAAAAATAAATGAAGTCAGCATTCTTTACTTCTCACTAGAATAAACTGTGACTCAAACACTGTGAGTAGTTATTTGCAAGGCTATAATTTTTTTAATGACAGATTTTCCTAAAAGAAACCACTATAACATCTGTCCAAGAACTCCAAGGGAAAACAAAAAATACATAAAAGATTAAAAGTCTATTACTTTAACAGCACATTGCCAAACATAGACAACTAGGATAAAATGCCAAGGAACCTTAAAAAATAACTTGAAAAGATGCAACGTTCAAGTCATTCAAACGTGTAGGGTCCACAAAGAACAGAAAAACAAGTCCGAGAACAGTTCTACTTGTGCATGATGGGAACTCAGACTGTACCTCATCCAAGTTCATTCAGGTGTCTCAAACCAATAGATGTATGAGCAGAGTTTGTTTTTTTCTTCTTTGCTTGGAGATGCGCACGCAGATTAGAGGAGAATCTTCCAGATGCTGATGTAAGCGCAGCAGGCTTGGTTCCCCTCTGATAAAGTATGAAGGCAGATTTAGTTGACTCAAACTTTATCAGTTTCCCTAAGAAAAGGTCTTATGCATGCTGAAAGAGACGAGTTACTGAATTTGTCATGCTAAGTATTTACAGCAATTTTCATAAAGTGAGCTCAGTAACTTGACAGGATAAAAAAGGTAGTTGTGAATTTCTTATATAACCTTTTACAACGTGAATGACTTCGTGGGTAAATGACGCTGAAGTTCAAAGCCCCTCAAACACACATTAACAAGAAATTATTGACTGCATGAAGAGGCACACATTGTAGAAAATGCACACTTCACGGGGTTCCTGCATAGCAGGAAAGTCGCTACCACTACATAACAAATGGCTATGCCAACAGTTAGAGCTGCCACTCAAGGGTCCAACAGTAGAATTCCCTCAAAATCGCAAGGAGTGTTTGCATCACAGCAAGGAAACCTTTGGGAAGACAAGTACATATTTTGTTTGCAAAGATATTTTGTGTTGGACAATTTGAACATCGCATAAACAAATCCGTTTTTGAATTGGGTACGATTTAAGGCAATGCTACTCAGACCTGAGGGGGGAAAAACCCACAGAAGTTTCTAGTTTTCCTCTGAAACTCTGACGGGTCAGAATCAGTGTCAGAAAGGATCCCCCCGCTAAGATTCAATGCACCATTAGGTGTCTGCAGCTTACAAAACAGGATCCACTTGCATACTCTGAATACGAAATGGGCAATGTTATGTACTCTTCCTTGAAAACTGTAAAAAAACAAAACAAACATGGCAGCTTAGGTATTTCATATTAAAATGTCACATGAGCATGAAGACAGCTACACCTGGTGCACACAAAGGAGCAACCGCCCTCACAGCAAGCTCTCTGCAGTGCTGTATTTCTCTCATGACTGGCTGTGGTGTAGTGTGGAACGGTCATGGATTCATAAATTAACTTTTAACATCAACTACAGACTAATGAATGACAATTAGACACAAGTAAGTTCAAAAGTTTTACATTTTGCTCCTGTTTGGCTGCTAAAGAGCAGCGATTTAAATTGATATAAAAACTTCTGACCACAAAGCTTGCTATACACATAAAGTACATAATCAAAAAGTAAGCAGCAATTGAATTTCTTATTTAAACTTATCTGGTATATAGTATTTACATATTTGGGGGGAGAACTCTCCGAAACCTTCATGTTCCTTACTCCCCTTCCTGGCCTCTGCCCCCTCTCTGCCTGCCCCAGCCCCTCCAAATTGAAATCAAGTGCTCTGAACTATATACAACTGTACTTTGGCTAAGTGGGCTGGATGGCACGACTCCTTCCCAGGTCTTGGAGTGGAAGAAAAGAAACAAAGTCTTGGAAGTCATGTGCAGCCTTCTTTTCCGAGTAACAGTGTACTGTAGCCAACAAATCTGTTCTTTTCATGGCAAGGGGGGTAAAGGGCCCCCGCACTTCACTCCCCAATCTGAATGGGGCAAGATCCAAAGCCACTGGCCTCTTGCACCACAACAGGCCACCGGACAAAAAGGAAAGGAAAGGGTCACGACAGAGGCAGCAGCAATCAACACAAGTTTCCCGACAAAGGAACTTCTCCTGCTAGCACTCCCCCCTTCCTCTCCCTCCCCTCCCACAAATTCATTGCCTTAAAATTAATTCATATCACGAGAACTCGGTACTCTGGTTAAGTGTCAAGTAAATATAAGAAAGAGTAAATCTGTCACCTTGTATACTTGAACTGGGACATAAAGCTGGGACACACGACATCACTGAAATTAACTTTCTAAAACAGATCCGGTCTACATAGTGCAGCCAATAAAACGTAAGAGTTTGTTCACAATCTGCCTTGTACAGGGTATTTATAGTCTTTCGATGCCATATAAATAGCATTTATACAGCTTAAACATTCAGAGACATGCACTGGGACTTTTTAGGTAGTACGAATTTCTTCACAATCACATGTGCAAATTTTACAGATCACTAAGTGAGTAATGAGTAAGCTTAGGCTGGACCGTGTCTTGTGTTATCTAACAAATTTAACGGGGGTTCAGAGTCATCCATAGGAAGAACCAGGCGTGTTCCCCGAATGACCAGTTCATGGTCCCCGAATGCAAGTTCCCGATCCAGGGCATCTTCAGAACTGTTTCCCATAAATCTCCTAGGGGCACCGGACGACGCTGATTCAGTGTTCACGGTAGAATCTCCATACGTCAAACTAATATCACCATCATTGAGAATAAGATCGGAGTCATCATCTTTCAACTGTTCCTGGTTCTAAATTCAAATAAAATAAGTTTTGCGAATTGTTATGAAATTCAAGAAACATTTCCAATAGCAGAATTTTCAAGGATGCCCTATTTAAAAAGCTTCAGGGGCCGCTCCCTGCCCTCAGGATAAAGTCGAAAGTCCTCACCCTGGCTTAAAAGACACTGTGCGACTTGGGGCCCTCAGCTTCATCTCCCAACACCATCTGTTTCTCTGACCTCACCCGCCTCACTGTGTGCCCGAAGACTGAAGTGCTGACAGCTGCCCCAAATCTCTCGTGCTTTCTCTTACGTCCTGTCCCCTCTCCCCTCCTTCATGTAACTAGCACCTACTTATCACTGAGGTCTTGGCTGAAAAGTCACTTTCTCCTAGAAGTCTTCCTTGATCATCCAAGGCTAGCTTAGGGGTCCTCCTGTGTTCCCCCCTAGCCTCCTGTACTTAGTCTTCTCCCTAGAGTGGCACTTACCCCTTTGCGTAACTGCTCAGGCAGTGGTGTGCGCCACACACCTGCCCCGCACTAGACCCTAAGTCCCTTGTACGCTGTACTTCAATCACCTAACAGTTTGGGGGCACAGAGAAAGTATTCGCTAAATATAAGTTCAATTGATTGTTGAACAGATTAATATAAATGAAGCTTTTACTGCCGTATCAACAATACCTAGAAATACTGAACCCTCACTACACACTTGTCACCCAGCTCAATGGGCTTTGGTTCTAATGGAAACTTTAGGGCCAAAAAGAATATAAATAAAGTTCCAGAAAAGGGAAAAAATGTTTAGCATATATAGTGCCATTGTGGCAAATTAAAAAGTGTACATGTGCACAGGAAAGACTAGAAGGTATTCAACAAAATGATGATAGTTAGCTCTGCATGACAGAATTGCTAGTGGTTTTTATTTTCTTATGTTTTTGTACTATCTGAAATTTTATTATAATGAGTACATATTACTTTTAAAAATCAGAAAGTCAGTTTTGAAAATGTAGAGTAAGAATTATTCTAAATACTCATATTGATCTAGCAAAAAGAAGTCTGTGACTAATACTCCTTGAGGGAAGTAGAGCTGACAGAAACATCCTACACTCAGCTCTCCTATCCTGTGCGTGTTTAAAATCTTTAAATTTGTCTAAGATGGTCAAATAGACTGAGGGCACGATTGGACAAAAATTTTTAAACTTTAAAAAAATTTGCTGTTGCTAGAAATTTGCCTAAATACTCAAAGACAAAGACATGTGAATTAAAAACCAAACAAACCCATTCCACCAACCAGCCATAATCCCCTCCTGCCCAATCCAGTTATAACAGTTAAGTCTAACAAGCGTTGTCTATCGCTTAATTCAGCAATACTCAAAGCTCTGTGGCACCTTCACTCGTCAGCAGGGGCTCTTCAGCACCTTCTAATGACTTTATTAAGTTTCAGGTTTGGGGCAATATCTACCAAATTTTAAAACGCATATGACTTTTGACCCAGCAACTTAACCTTTAAAATCTATTCTTTATAACTTTATATTCTTGGGTAAATTTATATACACAAGGATATTCACTGTAAACACTGTTTGTAACAACAAAAACACGAAAGGAGGAACAATGTAAAGGTCTAGCCACAGGAGACTAATTAAATCAATCTTGGCAAAACCACACTGTGCAGCCACCAATAGAGAGAAGGTAAGGGATCTCATGGACTCTTAGAAACATATCCATGCTGTATCATTAAGTGAAAAAAGCAAGTAGCAGGACAATACTCTTATTATGATCCCATTTGTGTAAAACAATAAAGAGAGCTATATATACACATATAAGTTTGTGTAGATAAACTATAGCAGGGAGTATCCAAAATAAACCCTTAATAAAGACTGCCTCTGGGGGATGGAGGTGGGAGAAAGAGAGCGACTTTTATTTTTCACTTTGTACATTCCATACTGTTTGAATATCTGGCTGCAAGCATGCTACTTTTATAATTTAATAAGTAGTTAACATAGCAAAAAATAAAATTAAGTTTTATGGTTGTTACGGGTTACATGGTATCTCGCCCCCCCGCACCTCCTCCCCAAGAGATGTGAAATCCTAACTCCCAGTACCTGTGAATGTGACCTTATCTGGAAATAGAGTTTTTGCAGGTGATCACATTAAGATTAGGTCCTTGGTGTGGGCCCTGAGCAAGTATGACTGGTGGGTGTCCTTATAAAAAGGGGAAATTTGGAGACACAGACGCACATGTGCACACAGGGAGAACGCCAGGTACAGATGAAGACAGAGATCTGTGTGATGCATCTTCAAGCCAAAGAATGCCAAAGATGGCCAGCAAACCACGAGAAGCTGGAGAGAGCCCTCGGAAGGCCCCAACCCTACTGGCACCTTGACCTCAGACTTCTAGCCTCCAGAACTTGAAACAGTAAATTTCTGTTGTTAATCCATTCAGTTCGGGGTACTCTGTTATGGCAGCCCAAGGAAACGAATAGAACAATGCTGTATTTTGCTATCCACAGGACACACAGGCATTGTGGAACTCTTCTGGCTTTTGGTGATGGCGAGTGGGTCTTTGGAATCCCAGAGCCAGACCTCAATGACTTAACTGACAAAGCTGGCTGACCCCTCAGCACAGAGCCACATGGGCTAACAGGGTAAAGAGGGAATGGGGGCCGTGCTTGATACGGGAGCCTGGGCAAAGTGGCAGGGAGGGACAAGACAACACGGGGTGTTCCCCCCAGCCCACCAGTAGTCTGTCGGAACTGTGCACTGACTCAACATAACACAACGCTGCAGGGTGCTCCTCCCTGACCCAGGTGCCACCCCTGCTAAGACTCCTCTTCCCCATCCATTCTCTGTGGGATCTGCTCGAAAACACCACAGAGGCGGTCACAGGGAACTGGAGGGTGCACGTCTACACTGCTTTACCACAGCCTCATCTCTCAACTCAAGGTGTTGCATCAGAGTAGTCAAAATTGGTGGGTTTTGTTAACATGGGCACTTTATTTGATGCACCAGATTATTTTTGAAGGGTTGGGTTAGAAGTAAAGGTTTTTAAAAAAGAACTTGAAAAATTAAATGTTCATATTTTAAAATAAAAACTGGTTAGTATTTGTCATTTCTTTCTTTGTGGCAATACCTGCTGAATCACTAATCTTATGTCGGCAGCTAAGGAAAAAATATGGAATCTAGATTATATCTAGATATATCCATGCCTCCCAGCGATATGGTACACAGGTAGATAAATTTTCCCTAATACCCGAAATAAAAGAGCATCTGTTGCACTTTAGGGGCATCAAAAAATGTTTTAGTAATCCTCTCCACATGACTGTGATGACCCTGATTTATAGATTACAATATACGCAGTTAGTACTAAGCTCAGGCCACATGCTGCAAATAAATGAAAACCAGCATGGAAATAGAATTATTTACTAAAATCACTGACAGTAAGATGAGATGCTATTCTATATCTTTTTTTAAATGACGGCTCAAAGGCTGTGAATTATATTTATAGATTTCAGTGCATTTTCTGGCTGAGCAAGATATGTTTATATTCCTGCTTGTGGATTTTATACCTTAAACGCAAGCAAAGCAAAACAAAACAGAAAACCAGTAACCCATCCACGGAACAGATAGTTTTAAATTTAACTTAATGAAGAACTTAGGTTCTGGATAAAACTAACTTACCTCATAAGCCTGGGGGCTGGTTAGGCATCTCGCAACGGGTCCACAGCAGGCAGGGAGGGTTGTCGTAAGAGGAGGTCCACTGTGCGTCAGCAGAGGCTTCAGATAGCTGTGCCAGTTAAGGAGGAGCTGCGTTCCTTTCTTTACCAATTTAAAAGAACAATCTGTTTGATAACAATCACTGTCACAGTGTACCTACCAATTCAGATAGCAAACGTCCCATTTCATGACCCTATTATGCAACGGGAGGGAGATTTTATTATTATCTCTGTTTTACAAATATGGAAACTCAGGCTCATAGAAGTCAACGATCTGCCTAAAGTCACACAATTAAGTAAACGGAGGACCAATACTCGAACCCAGATTGGTTTGATTCCAAATCCTATGCCCTTTCCACTACATCATATTGTCTTTCTGATTTTACTAAAGCCAAAAGGAAGACAAAATCGCTCTCAATTTAGCGCTGAAGGAGACACAGAAGAAAGTAAAGAATGGTAAGAGCCTAAAAAGAGATTAAATATTCCAGTAGTAGAATATAGTAATAAAAATGGTTTTAATTATTTATTGTAGATTCAGCTGGCCTCTTCAATGAGTTGAAACTTTAGTATCAAAGGCAACTCAATTCTAAAAACATTAAATAAAATTATGCAGCATGAGGTCCTCTGTCATAGACTCTTATTTCAGTATTCATCTATTCTCCAAAAATAAAAATAAAAACAGATGCAACAATATATTTGATACTCAGAAGAAAAAAAGAGGGAATCATGAGAAAAAGCAGAAAAAGGGAGAAAGACACATACATATTCGCTACTTTCTAAAATTACAACTTAAGGTTGTTCTCAATTAAAAATGAGGAGGCCAAAGAAATTTACATAAATTCACATATTTATAAACTCTAAGATTAAAGTACTTCATGTAAACACACATACATAGCTCATAAAACATCTTGCCACACAAAACCACTGAAAATCTGGAATGATGAATTCTACTAGTGCATTAAGTACAGAAAGTACCAGATCGTAGTTTAGTGGTACTTAACAGGCTAGTACTGAGGCTAATAAGTCTTGGTATTTAACTCTATAAGAACAAATTCCCTAAAAACTAAAACTTACCAAATATTGACAAAAGGAAATCTGAATAGTCCTGTATTTATTAAAGAAACTAAAAACCTCTTCATACAAAAAGTTCCAGGCCCAGAAGGCTTCACTGGTTAAAACCTTCCCAGACTTAAGAAATAACACCAATCTTACACAAACTCCTCCAGAAAAATAGAAAAAGAGAAAAATTCTTCCCTACCTGTTTTATAAAACTAGCACAATCTTCCTACAGAAACTTGACAAGGACATTACAAGAAAAAAAAATCACGAGCCAATACCTCTCATGAAAAGACACAAAAATCAGACACAAAATATTAGCAAATTATATCTAGTGACATACACAGTGAATAATATCATAATCAAGTGGGATTTGTTCCAGTAATGTAAAACTGGCTTAACATTCAAACAATTGATGAAAATCAGGAAGATAACACACTAAAGGAGAAAAAAAAAAATACACGATCGTCTCAGTTGATGTAGAAAAAGCATCTAATAATATTCAATACCTATTTATGGTAAGAACTCTTAGCAGACTAGAAATAGAAAGGAATTTTCTTACATTGATCAAGGATATCTCAAAACCTGACAGCTAACATTATACTCAATGGTGAAATATTGAAAAATTTCCCCCTTAGGTCAGGAATAAGACAAGAATGCCCACTATCATCACTTACATTTAACATTGTACTGGGAATGTCCAGCCAGTATAATAAGACATAAAAAAATTACAAGGTATTGGACAAGAAAAAATAAAACATTATTATTCACTTGGTTATATGCATAGAAAATAGAATCTAAAAACTATTAGAAATGTAAGTAAACTTAACAAGATTGCTGGATACAAGGCCAATATATAAAAATCCAATCGCATACCTATATATTAAGGGCAAAAATGTAGAAAATAAAATAAAATGAAATACATACCATTTACAGTAGCACCCAAAATACCAAATATATAGAGATAAATACAATGAAAGATGTGCAAGACCTGTCACTAAAAACTATAAAACATTAATGAGAGAAGTTAAAGAAGATCTAAATGAATGGAGGATATACAGTGTTCATGGATTGGAAGACTCAATATTGTTAAAATGTCAGTTCTCTCCAAATTCATCCACAGATTTAATACAAATTCAATAATTTGCCAGCAGGTTTTTTTCTGTGTGCATGTATGTATGGAAAATGACAAGTTGTTTCTAAAATTTAGATGAAAATGCCATGGACCTAAAATTAGCTAAGGCAATACTAAAGAATGACAAACCTGTAGAATTTCTGCTATTGGATAGCAAGACTTATTAAAAAGTACAATAATTAAGAGAGTGTGGTATTGATGTAAAAATAGACAAAGAGAAAAGACGGTCCGGAAACAAGAGCCCCCCGACTTATATGGCCAAGTGATTTACAACAAAAGTTCCACTGCAATACAGTGGGTTAAGGATGGCATTTCCAATAAACGGTGCTGGGTCAACTGAATACTCGTACGGGAAAAAAATAGGTCTTGACCCACACCTCACACTATACACAAAAATCAATTTGTAATGGATCGAAGACTTAAATGTGATAGTTAAGACAATCATATGTTTAGAAGAAAACATAGGAAAATATCTTCATGACCTTGGGATATAAAAGATCTCTTAAGACACAAAAAGCACTAACCATAAAAGATTAATGAAATAAACTTCATTAAAATGAAGAATTTCTGTTCCTCAAAAGACAGGATTACAAAAATGAAAAGGTGAGCTATAGATTGGGAGAAGATAGTCACAATACATATAACTAACAAAGAACTCAATTCAGGAATATAGAAAGAATTACAAGTAAATTAAAAAAAGATAAGACAGTTCAATTAAATAGTGAGCAAAAGAACCAAACAGACACACTTCATAAAAGAGGATATCCAAATGGCCAATAAATATATGAAAGGAAACCTCACTGGTCATCAGAGGAATGCAAATTAAACCACATGAGATATCACCACACACCCACTGAAATGGCTAAAATTTCAAATGCTGACCAATACTAAGTTTTGGAGGAGATGTGGAGCAACTTAACTTGCTGGTGGGAGTGTAAATTGGTTACAACCACTCTGGAAAATGGGTTGGCAATATCTATTAAAGCTAAACATACACTTGCTCCAAATTCCATTCCTAGGTATATACCCAAGAGAAATGAGTGCCTATGTTCATGAAAAGATGTACAAACAAGGAATTCCCTGGAGGCACAGTGGTTAAGAATCTGCCTGCCAGTGCAGGGGACACGGGTTCAAGCCCTGGTCGGGGAAGATCCCACATGCTGCGGAGCAACTAAGCCCATGCGCCACAACTATTGAGCCTATGCTCTAGAGCCTGCAAGCCACAACTACTGAGCCCACGTGCTGCAACTACTGAGCCCGTGTGCCTAGAGCCCATGTTCCGCAACAAGAGAAGCCACCGCAGTGAGAAGTCAGCGCACCACAATGAAGAGCAGCCCCTGCTCACCGCAACTAGAGAAAGCCCTCCCACAGCAACAAAAACCCAACACAGCCATAAATAAATAAATTAAAAGATTATTTTTTTAAAAAAAGATGTACAAATGTTTAGCTTTATTTATAATCGTCAAAAGCAGGAAACAACCTAAATGTTTATCAACAATAGTTTCTGAGATATCCTTAACCAAAAAAAAAAAAAAAGAAAACCCCCCAAAACCAAAACCCTGTAGTATATTCATACTATTTATGGAACACTACACAGCAATGATAAAGAATGAATTACTGGTACAGGCAACAATATAGATAAGTTACACAATGTTGACTGAAAGAAGCAAAACATAAAGTAATACATAGTATATAATTCCATTTATATGAAGATCAAAAATAGGTAAAACTAATCCATGTTGCAAGAAATCAGAACAGTGGCCGCCCTTTTGGCTGGGATAAGGCAGGCCTTCAGGGAAGGCATTACTGACTGCAGGGAAAACAGGGAGCCTTCTGGGGTGCTTGAAATGTTCTTCATATCTTTATATGGGTGGCAGGCACACAGGTGTATATTTAAGTCAAAATTCATTAAGCCGTACCCTTAAGATTTGTATACATTACTGTATTTAAGTTATATCTCAATTATAACAAATGAACAAACGGACTGCACAAAGGAACTGAAATCTAGAATGATGAATGATGAATTATACTAGGGCACTAGGTATTAAAATTACCAAGTCTTAGTCTAGTAGTACTGAGTCAAACAATTCTTGGTGGTCACTTCTATAAGAATATAAAAAAATATTATTCTACTCTTTCTCTACATTAGGATCATTTAATTATTTTGTATACTATGCAGAAAATATACAAAACATTTATGAAGGAAAAACTAAACAATTTTTGTTAAATCAGAGGGATGAAAAAATCCCAAGAGATATGGGAGTGGCTTATACCCAAAATGCTGATAATGGAGCCAAAAGTAATGACATAATCATTAAACAATTTTTTTTTTTTTTTGCAGTACGCGGGCCTCTCATTGTTGTGGCCTCTCCCGTTGCGGAGCACAGGCTCCGGACGCGCAGGCTCAGCGGCCATGGCTCACGGGACCAGCCGCTCCGCGGCATGTGGGATCTTCCTGGACCGGGGCATGAACCCGTGTCCCCCGCATCGACAGGCGGACTCTCAACCACTGCGCCACCAGGGAAGCCCTCATTAAACAATTTTAAGGAGCCAGGATCTCTCTCCCTCTAATAGGAGTCTTAATACCATAGATAAGCGAGTATTCATGTTCCCGTATATTAATTTTGAGTCCTCGCAAAAAGAGAATGTTAAAATCTAGCAAACAGAATATAGTAAATAGTAGCTTCTAATGATAATTGTCAAGCGCATTTTTCGTAAACATAGAAGGTTTTGATCAGAAAGTCAAAAGCAAGGGAAAAACATTTTACATGGTTGTCCCAAATTTGCTTCAATGGAACATAAACCAGGTTTTGATTCCCTTACTGATAAGTCTCAGCCAGAAAGAACTCCATGGTCGCTTTTTCTAGTTCAACTTTCAAATAAGAAATTAATTTTAATAAATAGTGAGTGATAAAGTGTTTTTTAAAAGGCATGATTTAAGCAGGTTATTATATATAGCCCAACCCAAAGTATAGCTATGAAGAAGACTGTTATGATAGGACAAGAAGGAAATCTGGTAAACAATGAAGCACTGGCATTCTGAATGGAGAGGAGAATCTCCCAGTCTGTGGAAAGGTCAGAGAAAAAAATGACATCGCTGACTACTGTGGTACCTAGCATCACTGAATTTCTCATTCTCATGTTTTTTCCTAAGGCAGTCTTTCCTCTTTTACTCTAACAAGCACACTGACAAACCCCAACAAATCCCTTTTGCGGCATTCACTCGGTTAGCTAAAGGACAATAAATATTAAAGTTTGCTCAATAAATAAACCTATATATCAAAACAAGTCTATCATAAGGGCTCCTGAGTCCTTGCACACAGCAAGCTTCTGCAATAACCAGTCTTTACTGGTTCCATGGGTTTTCAGAGGATTCATCTGTGTGGGTTTCCTCTGGTAACCTTCTCTACTACACTGAAGGGGAAAGGGAAGACCAAAGGCAGGTTTTATACTCCAGTTCAGGAAGAGAGTGGTCAAAACCGTTGTTCCATTAAACTCTAGTTGTCCATGTCTGTACTGCCATTTTTTTTCTCAGTTAAGGATACTTATGATCAAAGTTATACCATATCCGGAAAAGCCAGGCACTCTCTGCTTTGGTAGTTCTTCTTTCACTTTCAGGAATACCCTGCAAACAGATCATAAATCAATACATACACAAAGATAAAAACACATTTATTTAAGAGTCATTTCTTTGTAGAATCAGGAACATAGCCTACCGCATACGAGATACTCTCCAACATGGGTAACATGAGAAATTTAATAGCTTGTACACTGCAGCTTGGGAATAAAAAATTGAAGTGTTTTTCTGAACACTTCTATTACTCAGGCTGCTTACTGATTTATGAGTCTACTGGCATTTAAAAAAATCAGTGTGGGATAATCCACCCCCTAAATCTGAAAGGCTTACACCCATGTGAATTGCACCTTAAGTAGAAAACATCCCATCAACATCCCGATCTCTGGGAGTTGTCATGGGTCCCAAAGTTAACTGGCATTTTCAAAGTTGCTACTACGTTCTTACAACACTAGCAAAATGTAAGTAAGTACGGAAATTCCATGTTAAGCCTGACTGGGTAGGAGGGAAAAGTAACAGCAAGCAGGCCTCTTCAAAAACAGCTCCCCCGAAACATAAACTGGGTCCTTATGTGTAATATGATGTGGTCGGCCAGCAGTGGCGCTGTTAGGCCACCTGGTTCCTCTCGGCTCTGACGTGAACTAGTTGGGCAACTCCCTTTCCCTCTCTCCAGCGGAGTTTTTTCATGTATACAATGTTACTCGAAGGCTCTTTCCAGCATGAATGTTCTATGTTTCTGGGATTTTCGAAGAGTACGGAGTTCAGATTCTGGCTTTTGGTTCCTGTTCTTCCTGATCTTCGAAATAAATGAATCTTCCTCTCAACATGTATCAAAACATAGACAATATAAAAATGTTTGAGAACACTATATGGGCTTACAAGAGCAGAGAATCACACATATTTCCTTTCACATCAGGAGGCATTGGTTTGTATGTCTCCGCTTTTTGAAGAGCGACGACTCTGTAAATCTCACACGATCCTCTCACCACATGAGCACCTGTACACCTAACTCCCACACGCTCCGTAGTTACTAAAATCTTCCTCTGGGCTTCCCAGTGGACACTCGAAATACTGAGTAAACAATATACTGAGCCAAGGCATCCATACGGTTTTGAGGACAAGGTAAAAATGATATTTTTTTCCTGGATGTCGCAGCTGCTATTCACCTACCTGGCTCTCTCCCTGTCACTCCATTTCCATTTGTCCTCTGTGGCGACAGAGGGGACATAGCAGGTGGAGACTTACGCAGATGGTGATCAAGCATTTGTCCGAGGACCTGTTTGGTAACTCTTCTTGTTTAGCCGTGGGGGTGGAGGCACTGAGGAGCTATTGCCCCTTGGAAAGCACCCCAGCAGCTCACCATCATGGGAATTTATCCAGCCTTGTTGTACAAATAGTGCAAGCCCATGAAATTATACTTTAAGGTTCTGACCACAAAAGGGGCAAGTACTTACTATGTCACGTACACACTCAGCACTCAATAGCTAGCAAAATTAGCATTCAGGAAATGAATCTGATAAAAAAATTTTTTTAAACTACACTCTGAAGACAAATAAACCAGGGCTTGTTTCAAACAAGAAAAAGAACTGTGTTTTTAAAGAGATGCTTTCCATCTTCAAAAACCTAATTTCTGTGATTCCCCATCTCATGTCTAGGGCAGAGGCACATAGTCAGTGGTGCTCAGAAAGCATTAACAAGTGGCAGGAAAATACCAGAAAAGGGTGGTCAGTCTAGGGAAGGCACTGAGTCACACTGCATTCAGTCTACCAGGTTCAGGTTCAGAGGAACAACTGAGAAAGCGACACATGGAAGTAAGCAAGGAAACACGGGCAAGGCTGAGGCACGGGGTAAGAAAGCACATTCTCCTGAACAGGCAGGAAAGACTGGCTGAAGAGTCCAACGCTTCTGGGCAGTTCTCAAGGGCAGCTGCTGGTCATCCAATTTGAAAGTTACACAGGAAGAGCAGCTGGAGTGGGGCTTACATCAGAGACAAGCCTTCATGCGCAAACCAAAGTGGAAAAAGGCTCCCCGTGCCAGAGCAGTCACTTGAAAACCCAGGAGCACTTAAGGGACTGCTCTGTCTGTGGCCAAAGCCCAGGTTGGCCCAAAGATAGGAGAGCTGTCACCCTTGATAACCACACGCTGCCTAAAATTCAGTTTTGTCTCTATCGAGCAGTGAGAAAAGCCAGGAATGATGTCAGTTAAAAGCTGATGCAAATAGGACAGGATCTAAATAATAGTGACATGAAGTCTACAGTAGATTTCTTTTCTTTCCAAGCGGCTACACATTTGACAGAAATGCCAGAGACAACACAAATGCATATTTACCAAATGTTCTTGGTCTGAATCAACACCAACCCTAAAGGAGAAACACAAAAGGAAAATGAGATCTTGAAGTCAAAAGAAAAATTGTCTATTCACATATGGGCACTGTCAGGCAACTACTTTTCTTAACGCAGAAGCTATGGAATGCTTAATATTTTCGTGCTTCTCGATGGCTGGTGATGTAGACTTTTGGCTCCCACCACTCTCCTTAGCACAGCTTGGACCCTAAGGCAAGCAGGGTCTACTAATATTCTCTTCCTGCAATCCAATCCCACTTACCAGTTTCAGAAAAAGAACTTTTTCTTCTGTAAGTCCACTACAAGCAGGAGTCAGGGAAAGCAGCATTGCCCCAGTGGTTGAATAAGAACTACAATGTAGTTCCAAAAACAAGGCTGGCCCAATGCAGTTCCAGGAGGGAGCTGCATGTTTTCGGACCTCTCAGCTCTCACGGCAACATCCTCTTATGACTGCAGAGAGGGTCCAATTACAGGGGTTTTCCCATAGGCTAATGGATAGACATTAGCCTTGGTTCTTCAGAATTCTTTCTTATCTGCTTTCCGTATCCCAGGGAACAGCTTCATTGTGAAGAAGCTTCTCTTTGACTCTACCCCCTCAGCACGAGCACTCACCAACCCCACTCACTCTTCCCCTAAACTGTTTCTCAGGTCTTCTTTCCAACTGCTCAAGCTCGGGCCTCATTCTGACTCATGGGGTCTGGAGCAACTGGCTGTAAGGTTGCCCAGCTGCCAGGCTCTCCTCTAGAGTTAGCCGTCTAAAGCAGAGAACTAACTCACTGGCTTGTTCCCTGGACAAAAGACTCGGAGAGCAGCTTGAAACCCAGAGGGTCAAGTCTAAAGTCCTTTGTGTGGCATGCAAGACTCTACAAACTAGCCTCCCCCGCCGCTCCAGCCTAGCTTTCCCCTTATCCTCGCCCACATACCCGCTGTTAGCCAGACCGACTGCTCCTCTCCCCAAATCCTGTCCTCTCCTGAGGCTCCACGCCTCCGCTCATGGTGTTCCCTCTATTGGAAATGTACTGCCCCATATTATTTTTTGTCCTTTTTCAAGTTCCAAAGGAACCATTCTATGGCCCCTTCAGGCGGGATTTTTCCTTTGTGCTTTTACAGCACTTTCTAGATTCCTTTATTATAATACTTAGCACAGTATAGTTATTTACCGGTCAGTCTCCCCCAGAAGACTGTGAGCTCCTTGAGGGTAAAGGCCATGTCCCAATTCATCTCCGTATCCCCAGAGTCTAGCACAGTACCTGACACACAATAGGGGCTCAAATGTTTATCGATTAAGGTCACTACTACAGACAACACAGTAAAAATAGCAGTGTGAGAAGCTGTAGCAGGAGCAGCCCAGTAACACTGAAGGGAGGAAAATGATGCACGACCTTATCTGGAGGGCAAGTGAATCAGGGCCCAAGACTTGAAAACAGATGGCCACGACCAGCTTCAGAATTGAAAGAAACGCTCATTTCTTCCTTGTTAAGATGGCCAGAAGCTATTTAATATCTTCTTAGCCAGATTAAACTCTAATCACATTTGTGTATCTCAAGTGACATCTAGTGGTCTTGAAGACAGCACATTTGTTTTTTTTTTGTTTTTCTGTTTTTTTTAAAATAAATTTTATTTATTTGTTTATTTATTGGCTGCATTGGGTCTTCGTTGCTGTGTGCGGGCTTTCTCTAGCTGGGGTGAGCGGGGGCTACTCTGTTGCGGTGCGCGGGCTTCTCATTGTCGTGGCTTCTCTTGCTGTGGAGCACGGGCTCTAGGCGTGTAGGCTTCAGTAGTTGTGGCACATGGGCTCAGTAGTTGTGGCTTGCAGGCTCTAGAGCTCAGTCTCAGTAGTTGTGGTGCACAGGCTTAGTTGCTCCGCGGCATGTGGGATCTTCCCGGGCCAGGGCTCGAACCTGTGTCCCTTGCATTGGCAGGGCGATTTTTTTTTTTTTTTTTTTTTGCGGTATGCGGGCCTCTCACTGCTGTGGCCTCTTCCGTTGCGGAGCACAGGCTCCGGACGCGCAGGCTCAGTGGCCATGGCTCATGGGCCTAGCCGCTCCGCGGCATGTGGGACCTTCCCGGACCGGGGCACGAACCCGTGTCCCCTGCATCGGCAGGCGGACTCTCAACCACTGTGCCACCAGGGAAGCTCAGCAGGCAGATTCTTAACCACTGCGCCACCAGGAAAGTCCCCTGAAGACAGCACATTTGTAATTCTCAGATGGAACAGTACTGGAGGCCAATTCAAGGTAATACAATTTTTCAGAGCAGTTATTATCTGCCAGGCACTGTGCTAAGCACAGGGCATAGACATGAATTAGACACGGCTCTGCCCTCAAGGAGCTCACAGACTAGTGGGGGAGACAGACACAACTAGAGCGTAATCCCTAAGGGCTTTGCAATCCAGGAGGGCTGGGTTCCAATCTGACCTCATCTCCTTTCTAGCTGTTTGAACTCAGTCAAGTTATGTGGCCCTATGAACCGCAGTTCGATCACCTGGAAAATGGGGATGACAGACCCCACACAGAGTCGCTGCAAGGTTTAAACAAGAAAATGTGTCTAAAGATTTTAAAACAGTGTCCCACACATCACTAACATTCTCTAAATGGTAGCTCTTATAACAATATCATTATTACAAGGCTGACCGAAACACATGCTGTAACAGAGGTACTCCATGTTAAGCAGACGGAAGAGTGGTGCTGAGAGAAAAGGAGAGGGCAAAAGGAGGAGGCGTTTGAGCTGTGCCATCTCCTGGGAGTGAAAGAGAATTCCAGGCAGAGGCAACAGTGTGAGCAAAGGTTCGGAGATGGAGAAATGCAAAGTATGTGTGGTAAATGACAAGGAGCCAAAGGTGACTGTCACAGACTATGTGAAAGGACCTACGAAGAGCTGGCTGGCTCTCACTCACTGAGGAGCCGTTGTCCACGCAACAGGACAGATCATGTCACTTGCTTGCTTTCAAATCCTACAAGATTGCCAACTTGGATTTTAAAATCCAAACTCCTTACCGTATCCTACAAGACCCGATAGCAGGGGTCCACAAACTACAGCCCACAGGCCAATTCGGTGCACCTCCCGCTTTTGTGAATAAAGTCTTGTGGGAACACAGCCATGGCAACTGATTCACATATTGTCTATGGGACTTTCACGCTGGAGTTGAGTAGCTGAGACAGAGGCCATACAGCCTTCAAAGCCTAAAATATTACTCTCTGGCCCTTTACAGGACACGTTTGCCAACCCCTGCCCCTAAAGGATCTTGCCCACCTCGTTTCCTACCTACCCTTCAGTCACTGTAGTCCAGCTAGGTGGGCTTTCTTTTCATTCAATAGGCTACATCTGTGCCTACCTCAGGGCCTTTGCACATGCTCTCCCCTCTGCCTGGACTACTCTTCCTCCTGCTCACCACTTAACTGGCATCATCTTGTCATTCAGGTAGACTGAGCTCAAATCTCACCTCAGAGAGACCTTTCTTGACCTCCACCTATAAAATACATCTATCCCCAGCTACTATCATAGTACCTTGTTTGCCATCATAGCATTTAACATCATCTAAAATTGTCATCTTCATTTATTTACTTGCTAGCTTACTATCTGTCTTCTTCCACCACAGTATAGACATTATGAGACCAGAGACCTTTTCTATCTTATTATTATCACCGCACCTCTCCAGACCAGGGTCTCTTAACCTTCGCATTACCAACATCTTGGTCCAGATCATTCTTTGTTGTGAGGGCTGCTCTGGGCACTGGAGGACGTTCAGCAGCATCCTTGGCCTCCCCTCTTAGATTGTGACAATCAAAAATGTCTCCAGGCACTGCCAAATGTCCCTGGCGGGGGGGATCACCCCCAGTTGAGAACCACTAAGTTAGAGAACCATGGCACACAGTTGGTTCTCAATCAGTATTTATTGAATGAATGAATAAAAGGCTTTACAGACATTAATTAGCTCACTGAATCCTTACAACAACCCTGGGAGGGAGGTACTGTTACACACTTCACAAAGAGGGAAACTGAGGCTGAGAAAGGTTAAAGAACTTGCTCAAGATCACAGAATTACTAAACGAAGGGGCAAGAACTCAAAGTCAGGTCTGATCCTGTATGAATCTTAAACCTGGAGGACTTTTTAGTATCCTCACAGCTGTACTATAGACAAATTTGGGGGGAGGTAAGAAAAACTTAAATTCCGGTCTCTGTTTGAAAAGAGGCCAACCTCCCCCCACCCCGCCCCAAACAGCAACAACAGTAACAAGAGTTAACCTAAGACTGTAAGGTAATGGATACAACTGAATGCCAAACCATGCTACAGGACAGGCAAGATAGAGCCAAAAAGCTTGCAAAGCTGGTGAGGTAGATTCGACTTTATGTGAATAGGTAGGTTTTTGCGGGTTTCTTTCTTTGGTGGGGTAGGCGTGGGTACTTGGTTTGGTTTATGTGGAAGGCAGTTAGGGAAGAGAACTGATTCTACTTAAACACTGAGACTCCACTTAAGACTTATTTTTCCTAAATTATCTCACATTTAATTTTGTTGTTCTTAGTAGAATAAGGAAGAGCCTTCATTTACAAACTCTTGAGGAAAAAAAGGAGTTTAATCCTTCGAAAATGGACCACCCTCATTTCTTTTTTTTTTTTTTTTTTTGCAGTACGCGGCCTCTCACTGTTGTGGCCTCTCCCGTTGCGGAGCACAGGCTCCGGACGCACAGGCTCAGCGGCCATGGCTCACGGGCCCAGCTGCTCCGCGGCATGTGGGATCTTCCCAGACCGGGGCACGAACCCGTGTCCCCTGCATCTGCAGGCAGACCCTCAACCACTGCGCCACCAGGGAAGCCCCACCCTCATTTCTTGATGCAGCATTCTAGGAGAAATTAAGTGAGACTGGAGGCTCCTCTGTCCACCATTTAATGATATGTATGACCTTGAATAACTTAGAAACTTTCTAAGCCTCTATTTCCTCACTTGTAAATGGAGCGATTGTCATTAGACAAATACGTAAAACGTACCTAGCACAATGCCTAGCACATAGTAGGTGCTCAACAAATGCCAGGTCCTCCCTGAAGTAATAATCAGGGTTACAAGAACATTATTTTGGTGTATTTTCTATTATCTACAATAACAGCACAGGAATTGTAAGAAAGGGATTTGAACAGTAAAGGGAGAGAAAGGCAGTAACAACGTTCAAAGTCTGATTGAGTGCCGGCTGCCATTTAGAGTGTTAGGAGAAAGGCATAATAGAATGCAAAAAAATGGAGAACAGATTCTATAAGATGTGAAATACTGTTTTCTCTAATGAACCTTACACATGCTGGAAGCTCAGTAGCTCTTAAGGTCTATGAAGTTAAAGCCAAACACAGAAGTAAAATCTACAAAGGCTTTAGCAACATACACTGCTATACCCATGGAAACAAAGGCAGAACTCTTGAGACACAAGGGAGCTTTCCAATTGAATACATTAACTAGTGTGCATTCAAGACTAAGACGTCACAACCTTGGCCTCGGATTGTCAGGTCAGGAACCATGCTGATCATGAAGATGAGAAAGAATGACAATATCCAGGTGTGATTGGGATTGGGATAAACCGGACTGCCTCATATACTGCAAATATAAGAAAATTTTTGATCCGGTCTGGTAATACGGATCATAAACCTTAAATAGAGGCATATCCCTTGACCAAGCAATTCCACTTTTTAGGAATGCATCCTAAGGAAATAGATAAGTGCACAATGGTGTATGCATTTACAAACGTTCACACTCAGTAGGAGCAAAATCCTCAATTGTTAGCCATAACAGCAAAATCCTAGAAACAATGCAAAAGTCCAATGGCAGGGACTTGGTTAATAAATTATAATATATGCAGCCACTAAAATAATGATATTTACTAACATAAATGTCTATGCTATATTACATTTAAAAATCAGTTTACAAGAGTACCTGAAGTGTTGCCCCTTTTTGTTAAAAAAATACGTAAAGCACAGCAAGAGGTCTAGCAAGACATCCATCCCTCAAAAGTGTTAACAACAGTTTTTATTCTTCTTTTGCATATTTTCCATTTTTTTTCTGTACTACATGTTATATACTTTTTAAAAGAAACAAAATATTAGAGACCTGTCAAAGCTCAAAACTGTCTCATGATTAAAACCCATATTATATTTTAATATTAAAAAGAGGGCCCCTCACTACTTACCTTATATGCAAGCATGACAGCATGGCGGTGGTACCACCACCAAACACCCACACAGTAAAAAACACAATCAGAAGTGTGGTGCTGAACATCATTTGGCGGGCGTAAGTGGCAGTATCTCGAATGGCCAAGGCAAATGCCATTGCACCACGAAGGCCTACAAGGGAATGGAAGAAGGACAATGTGAGCTTCATAAATTCAGAGAAATAGGGCACATTCTGAGACCTTAGAAGAGCATGAACAAATATGTAATATATTTTAACATACAAAAGCATATACAAACAAATACAAAAAGAATTAGTAGATGATACAGGCATTGATCGTTTAACAATTTTTTGAAATCTGTTTTAAAATTTACTTACACTAAAGTTCACTCTTTTGGGTGTACAGTTCCATGAATTTTGACAGATGTATAGAGGTGTGTGACCACTACAAGTGAGACACAGAGCGGTTTCATCGCCCCTCTCCCAAATGCGTTTGTGCGACCCTCATTTTAGTCTAACCTCTCGTCACCCTACCAAACCCTAGCAACCACTGATCTGCTCTGCATCGCTGGGCTTTTGTCTTTTTGAGAATGTCGCGTAAATGGAACATACGGTATGTAACCATTTGAGCCTGGCTTCTTTCACTCAGCATAATGCCTCTGACGTCCATGCATGTTGTTGTGTGTATCACTAGTTTGTTCTTTTTAGTGCTGAGGAGCATTCCATGGCATGGATGTACCACAGTTTGCTTATTCCCTCACTCACTGGAAGACAGACAGTTGGGCTGTTTCCAGGTTTTGGCAATTACAAATTGCCGTAAACATTCACATACAGGTTTTTGTGTGAAAATGCGTCATCTTTACCTCCTCCACCACACGTGACACAGTTCCGAACTGGGAATTTGGAACCAGAACATGAAAAAATCCCCATAGAAGGGAATGGCACACTTTTAAAAAGAATTTTCTACTGGAGGTTGCAACTTTAATATTTAAGGGAGTCTCACATTACCAGCATATCATTTCCATCTGAAATCAAGTTGTTGTATGCACTGTGAGTTGTTTCTTGGAGTAAGCAAGAGAGGGAATTATAACTTACCAGCAAACATCATCATGTGTTGAAAATTTGATCCAATCTTACTTCTTCTACCCAAATTAAGTAGGAGGGACAAGGGATAAATATTGGCAGCTCTTCCCAAGAAAATAGCAATCTAAAATTATTAACAGGTTAAGAATAATTCTTTTTATTATTAACATTCTTTACACTATACCTTCAAGATGGTGAAACACTATCTTAGGGAGCTCAGTTTCTAACACACAGTCTTTATTTTTTTAATTTAAATTTTTTTAACATCTTTACAGGAGTATAATTGCTTTACAATGGTGTGTTAGTTTCTGCTGTATAACAAAGTGAATCAGTTATATGCATACATATATCCCCATATCCCCTCCCTCTTGCATCTCCCTCCCACCCTCCCTATCTCACCTCTCTAGGCGGTCACAAAGCACTGAGCTTTTATCCCCCTGTGCTATGCAGCTGCTTCCCACTAGCTATGTATTTGGCATTAGGTAGTGTATATATGTCAATGCCACTCTCTCACTTCATCTCAGCTTACCCTTCCCCCTCCCTGTAACAGTCTTTAGATTCCACTGTCTGACACAGCACCGTCCAATGGAACTTTCTGCCACGATAGTACTATAGCTGCACTGTCCAACATGGTGAGTGCCTGAAGTGTGGCTAGTGTGACTGAAATTTTCATTTAATTTCATTTTCATTAACTTAAATTTAAATAATTACATGTGGTTAGTTGCTACCAAATTGGACAGTGCAGGTCTAAGATATAGGACATTCATTAGATGAATAGGAACATGTTTAAAAACAGAGCTTCTTTGGCATAACCTTAAGATTACTAATATAACAGTCTAGTTCATCTTAACTGACAGTGTTGGTAGGGGGAAGAGTAATACTGGCTAAACTTGCCCTTGCTTCCTCAGAACAAAGGGCAGCTCAAACACCTCATACCACTGAAATTCCTGCTAACCTTGATGTACTCCTCTGAGTTTACACTTTCACCCTGCTTCAAAGGGAAGGCTTAATTGGAATTAAGAATGGTTTTAACTAGAAACCAATTTTAGTGTCTTTTTCTCCAGTTTGCTCTCTATAGAGACTCTTGCTTTAAAATACAATTTTGGTTTCAGGGGTTACAATACAGTCTCCACCTCATTTTCTGAAAGGAATATAAAGGAAAATCTAAGATTAAAAACAAAAGAAGGTGGGGGGAAAAAAAAGAAGGTGGGGGAAAACAGTGCTGACCTAAGTAACTTTGGAAATGGGTGGAATTTGTAGGGCTAAAGGCAAAAGGAACTGCACATAAGCATTACATGCTCATTGATAAAGTTGCTTCCCATGGGAGCACTGGGTAACAATCCTGATATTACTATGCATGCTGGAATGGAACAGTTAAGTAATGGATGGTAGAAGGTGGGAGCCAGGTTTCCCACTATTGGAATGGGGATTCACAGATCAGCAGGGGAGGAGGCTAGAATGACCCATATGCTAACGGATTAGAGTTGGAGACATTGATATCTGGCTTAATAGAAATACAGATGGCTACCTATGTAAATATTTATAGATACACATATATTCAGGAGCTAATATATACATATATATTCCTCCTCTGTCAGCTGGAAGGGCTTAGAAACCAGGACACCCAGTAGCACTGAGCATACCTAGAGCCCAGATCTTGGTTTCTAATACCATTCCCCAATAAAAGGAACCAGGGCTCCTTGGAGAAATGGCTGATTCTAGGGCTGGGGCAGAAAATATGTAAGATGAGCCTGAAGCACCTTATAGTTCCAGAAAGTGAGGAAGCACTCACAAAAATTTAAACAAAAACAAAACAAAACAAAAAAACACAAGGCACACAGGAGCCCACTGAAAGAGCTTCTAGTGGCCAAAGCTGGAACAGGTCAAGTAACACAATTTTAAAAGAAGTACTGTATTATAACCTGAAGTATAAAATACATATCAATGAGTTTGTACTGATATAAATAAGTGATAGCTTAAAACAATCAATGGGGGAGAATAGAAAAATCTCCTGTGGAAAGAATTTCAAATAATTTTCTAGATACTCTGTCTTTGAAGTGGTGGAACTGAACTCCCCAGTCCCTAAGTGTGGCTCCCTGTAGTGACTCCCTTCTAAGCAGTACAACATAGAAAGGGGGGAAATTGAGGAACTTTACAATGGAGCAACCTGACAAACACTATCTAGGCTAAGTGATTAAGACCCAACACAGCCAAAAATAAATAAATTAATTAATTAATTAAAAAAAGAAACGAACAAGAAGTAGTGAGGCATAAACTTAGGGGGGGGTTTCCTGGCACATTCCAGGCTAACTTACAACCTAGGAACACGACTTCCAGGAAGGCTCTGCTGCCCTAGTAACCAGACTTGGGAATGGAGAAACGCTGCAGCCTTTTGGCCGTTTTCTGCAATAGCAAATTTAAACACAGTGCTAATGGTCACTTAATATTCACAATAATTGCAGACCCAAAAATGACACCTCCCCTCAAAAAAAACTGGGGGGGTCGAAAATCGACCAAAAATTTCCAAAGAAGGCAACCTTTCAAGAAGACAATTTCAAGAGGCATATTTTACTCACGTTTTCTTTTCTTTTTTTTTAACAATAAAGGGCATGGAAAATGCTCAATATCATGAATTAAGAAAGACATGCAAATCCAACATTATTAACGTGCTGATAAGTATGTGCCCTTGCCATGATGTGATGAGAATGGCACTTTACTTCTGTGGTCTTCCTCCCAAAGAACGCACAAGCCCGGTCTAAACACTGGAAAAACATCAGGCAAATTCCAGTCGTGGGACACCCTGAAAAATACCTGACCACTAGCCCCTCAAAATTGTCAAAGGTCATCAAAAACAAGGAATGTCTGAGAAACTGTCACAGTCAACTGGAACCTCCAGAGGCATGATGACTCGACAAAATGTGGCAGCCTGGAAGCGACTTTGGATGAGAACAAGGGCATTAGGGAAAAACTCTGGGGATATGAATAAAGTATGAACTTCAATTAATAATAATGTATCAATATTGGTTTATTAATTGTGACAAGCATGCCATGCTAATGTAAGATGTTAACAATAGGGGAAACTGGGTGTGGGGTATATGAGAACTTTCTGTATTCACAATTTTTCTGTAAATCTAGAACTAGTTTAGAATCCAAAGGTTATTAAAAGTAGTGATTCCCTGGAAAAAAAAAACAATAAACAAGAAAATAAAACAGTAACAACAAAACATGTGGGTCAATGTGGCAGTGACCACTGGTTATATCCCCAATATCTATTTTTTCTTCCCTCAATAGTAGTAGATACTCCTCCCCATCACCTTCAATTTTCATCTGAGTATATAGACACCCAGCCTCCTCTGCTGGGAGGTGTAGCCCATGGGTGTTAGGTGGAAGTGATGTGTGCATGTTCTGGTGGGGGTGAGCCACCTGGGACCCTAAGAACAAGGGCAACTCCCTAAGATGCTCGTAAGGCTGCTTGGGTCCCTGCTGACTTTGTGGAGCAGAGCTTGCCACATCAGTCCAGACTTTCCCATGAGAAAGAAACACACTTCTATCCTCTTTAAACCTTGGTTAACTTGGGTCATTGCCACATGAAACCAAACCTATATCCTAACAGACATAGCCAGCAAGAGAGCAACTCTCTCCTGCTAAGAGTCAATTTCCAAGGTAGGATTCTGTACTGAGGAACTTCAATTCCTAACAGACTCAGAAACCTATAGAGAATATTTAGCCTTGTTTCTGGATAAGTATAGTGGATCAAGCCACTTGACTGCTCAAAAAATTTCTCATAGACTAGCAGGATATGAAGTTACTGATCTCATGGGAGTCTTCCAGCTAAGGTTCTTCTCTTATGAATAAGGCTTTATCATTTTTTGCCTGAAGTTAATTCTCAGAAGACTAAGACTGCAGAATGGCATTTCAGTAATTCCTCACTTTCTAACACAGATCCTACTTAGAGCTTTAATTAAAGAAATATTTCTGCCCATCTCTTTTGGCAGAATCTTCATTCTGAGGTGTTTTTTAAAAAACAGTACTTCTTTTGAAAATCACTAATTCAAACATCCCTCTCTCTGACCACAATGTTTCATGTTCATCTATCCCAGATAATTCTTCCACCTCACTGGGACCTCCAGTCCAAAGATTCTGCTACTTTTCCATCAGTCAGTCCTCTCCCTTCTTCATTTCCTTGTTTAGCCACATTTTAATAAAACTCATTCCAATACCTTGCATTCACTTACCCCTCTGTTTTCATTGCACCGACTTGACAAAACACCAAACTCAGACGGACTCAGCTATCTATTTTCTCCACGCTTACAGCTAAATTCTCCTGGACAAAGTCATACAACGGGGCAGATTGATTCTACTGTTAATACTTATTCCTCAAACTCAAGTGGGTCCCTAACACTGCTCAGCGATTCTACTGCATTCCTTTGGTCAACTCACTTTCCCACTCTTGCAACCACTATTTCCAAACCTTCTCCTCAAAACTCCTATCACCTATGGGAGCCAGCCTCCTAGAGGGTTCCCGAGTATTCACACCCTTGTGTAGCCTCTGCTAACACTGTACCAGGTTTTGTCTGTGTGACAAATAGAAAATGGCAGAAGGGATGATGGTACATCACCTCCAAGATTAGGTCATAAAAGGCACTTTGGCCTCCATCTTGGTGCTCTCTCAGCTCACCCCCTCTGGGGAAAGCTATGTTGTGCGCTGGCCCATGAAGAGGTCCATGCGGAGAAGAACTGAAGCCTCCAGCTAACAGCCATGTCAGTGAGGTTGGGGTGCCTCCTCCATCCCCAGTCAAGTCTCGAGAGAGTGAAGCCCCAGCCCAGAGCATGACTACAACCTCAGGAGGGATCCTGGAGCCAGAACCAGCCAGTGAAGCTGCTCCTAGATTTCTGACTCTCAGAAACCATGTGAAATAATGTATGTTTGTTGTTTTAAGCTGCTAAATTTTAGGGTAATTTGTTACATAATAGATAACTGATAGGCCACCTGCTCCTACCTCACTTTCAGCAGATGATCTCACCTCCCACTTTACAGATAAAAATAGAAGTAATCAGACAGGAACGCCACCTTGCAAATGTACCCTCATCTCTACATACCCTACCCTTTCCTGGAACAATGGCGGAGCTGTGCTCCCTCCCACTGAAGGCCTGTCCCTCCACACGTGCTTTGGATTCCATCTCCTCCTGCCTTCTCATGAGGCTGGCACTATTGATCGCTGTCTTTCATGTAATCAGCTTCTCCTTTTCAGCTGGGTTTTAAAAACTCAACGAGAGAGAGAGAGAGAGAGAGAGAGAGAGAGAGAGAGAGAGAGAGAGAGAGAGAGAGAGAGAGAGAGAGAGAGAGAGAGAGAGAGAAGGAGAGAGGGGGGGGGGGGGAGGGAAGGAGGGAGGGGGGGGTGAGCCTCCTTCCATCTTTCATCATCTTTCAACTACTGCCCTGGGGCAGACTGCAAACTGCTCCCCACCATCGAATCTCTCTTTCTTCCCTTCAGTAATAAAGGACAAACAGTTTTATCTTTTGGGGTTGGCAGAATGGCAGGAGACTTTTTTCTTTCATTTCAATCTGTTAGTATTATTTGTGTGATAAACAAAAAATGGAAATAGAATAGAATAGATAAAAAAGTTGAAATCCTGATTTGCTTTACTCAGAGGAAAATTTTATATATTTAACTGTATTCTTATCAATCACCCCTCCAGAAAACCCATGCAAATCTCAATTTAAAAAGAAGTTTCCAAAATGGAACACATAATAAAGGATACAAATGCTCCTACCACAAATGTTGGGTTAAAGACATGATTCTGGAATGTGAACAGTGTCAGTCCCATGTAGGAGAAGATGAAATTCTCTGCCAAGAAATTGAGAAGCTCAAACAACTGAAACGAAATTTTAAAAGGTTAGTCCAGTAAATAAAGTTACATAATTTGAAAACATGAGTATTACTAAGATATTGAAACAGATATTTCAAATATGTAACATTCATGTATATCCCCCAAAACTCATGATTCAGAGGGGAGCAAATGTAGAGATGACATTTTTCTGGTCCCACAGAAAAAGCCAGAAATGTTACCCCTTCACTTCCCCAATCAGCTTCCCTTCTTCAATCCCCGTATTCAGTCATTCTTGTCCTCATCCTGCAAACCCTGCCAATTTTTCTTTTGCAATGTTCTTTGCTGTCCCTGCCACTGCCTTAGTCTAACTTTCACCACTTCCCACCCATAATGCTGTGAAAGGGCCCTAACTGGTAACCCTGCAATCCCTAAAAATATGGCAGTTCCAAGACACGTCCCTCTTTACGGGCTGTAAGATCCAGTTCAAATCCTTTTATCCTGGCACAGAATGCTTCATGACGATTCTCACAACAGCACCTTGCCATGTGATTTCACTTTTTACATGGGTCTCAGCCCTCACTGAGGGAGTAGGGCTTACACATTATAGCCTGGTGCTCTGTACCCTTCCCTGCTGCCTGCCCACCTCCACCTGTTCACATCACTGTGATGAAAAGGCCACAACTAGAAGCATGAAAATTACGAAAGAAGAAATCTCATTGGTAAAGGCAAATATACAATAAAGGTAATAAATCAACCATATATAAAGCTAGTAGGGGGCTTCCCTGGTGGCGCAGTGGTTGAGAGTACGCCTGCCGATGCAGGGGACACGGGGTCCGGGAAGATCCCGCATGCCGCGGAGCGGCTGGGCCCGTGAGCCATGGCTGCTGAGCCTGTGCTCCGCAATGGGAGAGGCCACAG
>NW_006789873.1:2655778-2677221 GCF_000442215.2 Lipotes vexillifer | reverse complement strand
AGTGAGAGGCCCACATACGGAAAAAAAAAAAAAAAAAAAAAAGCTAGTAGGAAGGTTAAAAGACAAAAGTAGTAAAATAATCTATATCTGCAATAAGTAGTTAAGGGATACATAAAACAAAAGGATGTAAAATATGATGTCAAAAATAGTAAACGTGGGGCTTCCCTGGTGGTGCAGTGGTTGAGAGTCCGCCTGCCGATGCAGGGGACACGGGTTCGTGCCCTGGTCCGGGAAGATCCCACATGCCACGGAGCGGCTGGGCCCGTGAGCCATGGCTGCTGAGCCTGCGTGTCCGGAGCCTGTGCTCCACAACGGGAGAGGCCACAACAGTGAGAGGCCCACATACCACAAAAATAAAATAAAATAAAATAAACATGGTGGGGGTAAAATGCATTTGAACTTAAGAGCTCAGCAAATATATGCACCCCACTGTTCACTGCAGCATTATTTACGATAGCCAAGATACAGAAGCAACCTAACTGCCTATCAATAGATGAATGAATAAAGAAGATGTGTGTGTGTGTGTGTGTGTGTGTGTGTGTGTGTATACCAAATGGAATATCACTCAACCATGAAAAGGAATGAATTCTTCCCATTTGCAACGACACGGATGGACCTAGAGGGTATTATGCTAAGTATAATAAGTCAGAGAAAGACAAATACTATATGATTTCACTTATATGTGGAATCTAAAAACCAAAAAAAAAGAAGAAATATAACAAAACAGAAAAAGAGTTACAGATACAGAGAACAAACAGGTGGTGGCCAGAGGAGTTGGGGGTGGGGGAAGGAAAGAAATAGGTGATGGAGATTAAGAGGTACAAATTTCAAGTTGCAAAATAAATGAGTCATGGGGATGAAATGTACAGTGTGAGGAATATAGTCAATAACTATGTAATATCTTTGTACAATAACAGATGGTAATTAGACTTATGGTCATCATTTTGAAATGTACAGAAAAACCAAATTGCTATGTTGTATAACAGGAACTAACATAGTGTTGTAGGTCAATTATACTTCAAAACAAACAAACTCATAGAAAAGAAATCAGATTTGTGGTTACCAAAGGTTAGTTGTGGGGAAAGGAGGAATTGGATGAAGGTGGTCAAAAGGTACAAGCTTGCAGTTATAAGATAAATAAGTACTAGGGATGTAATGTACAACATGATAAATAGAATCAACACTGCTGTATGTTACATATGAAAATAGTTAGGACAGTAAATCCTAAGAGTTCTCATCACAAGAAAAATTTTTTTTTTCTATTTCTTTAATTTTGTATCTACATGAGATGATGTGGTTGTCATTTCATGACGTAAGTCAAATCCTTATGCTGTACACCTTAAACTTAGACAGTGCTGTATGCCAATTATATCTCAATAAAACTGGAAGGATAAAAAGCCATTAGACAAGGGAAACAAGGAAAGGAAGCTAACTGACTGACCACTGGAGCCACAATAATAACAGCCCCTGGCTATTCTGCTGACCTATCTATACCCTAAAAGCTGTCACCCTTCAATCTGACAATCCCATCTATCTCTGGAGTCAACAGAAGAGGAGTTGAAATGAGCAGACATCACTTTGAACAGAACAAAGATTATTTTTCAGTAAAGAAAAAATTTGTTTTGCTGCAAGGAGGAAAAGTTTATTCACAAACTATAAAGTTTCTCTTACCTGTTTAGTTCTATGCTGAGACTCCGTGGACAAATTATTGTATGTATAATGGGCCTGTGTGATGCCACAAAACAACACTGCAACCACACCTATAAATACAACAAGTTCCAAGTTCACATAAAAGGAGAGTTCCCAACTTCTATACAGAGGCTCTTATTTTATAGAAGTAAATTAGATGCTTAGTGTTAAAATTTTCAGTTGTGACTTACTTTGTTGAGAGGAACCGCTTCCATTGAAAATCTTTTACTTTCTAAAGTGACAGCATAAATCCCAACCCTAACAAGTGTGTTCAAACACTAGAGGGGTTGGTCCACACACAGAAAAAAATCACTGGCTAAGTCCCTCCTTGTAAGGGTTTACAATTAAAAGGAAAAAGTAACCTACCTGTGAAACCCCATGCTTCAGCCAAGAGGAAGGTACTCCAGGACATCAAGAAGAACAGGCCTGTCTCCAACAACTGGAACTCTCGTAATTTGGTGAACTTTGTCACGTAAGACTGTCAAGGTTGATAACAAGATCTCATAATACAGAAGTGTGACTAGAAGAGATAGTAGTCGAAGCAAGGCAAGCATAAAAGCAAAAGAAGGGTTCTCCAGTCTCTAACACAAAAGTCACAGAATAAGGAGGCACCAGAGCAAAGAAACTGAATACAAGCATTGTACTAAGGAGTCAGCAGCCTTCCCTTCCATGAGAAAGTCCTATAGCTTAGTCCATCCAATTGTTTTATGGGTATCACATGCCTTGCTAGAAACCACACAGTAAAGAATAGACATGACAGTAAAGGACAGGAGTGACAGATCAGATACGCAATGTGCCAACTCTATTAATTTGTGACCCAAAGCAAGACAGCTTCCATAATGATAGCAATTTATATCTATTAAGAAATATGTCATTTCCATGAGATTTCATGTTCATTTAATCCTCTAACACCTCTGTGATGTGGAGTATTCCATGATGAAGAAACTGAGGCACGTCCCTCACTCATACTAGTCTAACAAGTATATGTTACTTGCCAGTGGAAGGGCCCGTGTCAAGCTGTGGCGAATCTCAGGCTGAAGTCTACATTCACTTCAACAACTGTGTACTACAACACAAAGATTAAGTTCCTCAAGGAACTTATGCTAGGGAAGAAATACTGGGCCTTCTTCAGAACTCTTTTCACTGTCCTTTTATGCCTCAGTTCGTCTGTAAAAAGCCCGAAGACAAGTTTCTTCCACCACAAAGCTGAAGTATAGAAAATGAATATATTCTCAGAAAAAGTACTTGTTTTATATGAAAGTAACTTAGAAGTTTTAGAGCTGGAAGCTCTTTGGAGATCAAGCTCCACTCATCTTCCCTGCTGTCCCAGCCCTCTACCTTCCTACACTGAGGTCCCATGAGGTGAAGTATCAATGCTTCTATATCAGAAGCTCCAAAAGGCAGAGGCCACGTCTGTCTTGTTTATCTTTGATACACAGGGCATAGCATGTGGCATGTAGCAGGCAATCAAGAAATTTTTTTGAAGAATGAAACACTGATAATAAAAAGGAAAACTGAAGTTCCAGAATTTTAGGGATATTTGCACTTAAAGAATCCAATAACAGAAAATTTAGATCCATTTATTAAACTATCATTTTCTATTATATTTTAACTTATGAAAGTAAAACTACAATGAGTAAGAAAAAAAGAGGGCTGTTTTTGAATACAAGAATGACTTGCTCAATATTTCTAACAGCAAATTAGTGGCAGTGCATAGGACTCGAGAGCAGAAGGTTAAAATCGGTGACAGCTGAGATGAACTCCCAGCTATCCTAACCTGGGAACCTTATTTTGTTCAACTGGCATCGAGGTCATACATTCCTATTTGTCCTATTAAACGAAGAGCAAAAGACTGCCAGGATGAACAGCTGTACAGAACAAGCAGAGGCTCTTTGGAATATATCTACCTTTATATCAATTTAGTCTACAACCTTAAAGTTCACCCCCATATAAAGCAGAAACTAACACACCATTGTAAAGCAATTATACTCCAATAAAGATGTTAAAAAATAAAAAAATAAAGTGGATGGATCTTAAAAAAAAACACAAAAGTTCACCCCCAAAGGGTCACTGTGTCCAATTAGAATTCTGTAGTGAGTGTTTGAGGGCATGAAGTCCTACACAAAACAATGAAATTCTTTTATTTATTTATTGGTAAAGATGATTGCCTAATGTTTTCAAACCAAGTACTTGCTTATAAGGTTCATAATTATAACACGATGTCAATTATGGAACTAGTGGAGACCATGGAACACAGTATTCAATGACTCTGTGAGGTTAACAAGAAAAGATAAATAGAATAAAAGGATATTAAAGCTGTCACCACTCCAGTAGCAGCACCCATTGCGAAAGAGCCACTGAAGATTCCAAGGAAAATCCCGATAGACTTAAACATGGCTGTGACATCAAAGGTGTGGCTGTTGTCTCCGGCTGGCTGGTATGCTACTATTGAGCTACAAAAGAGAGGTGGTTCTTACTTCTAGAGGCAACTTTTACTTTTAAAACATTATCTAAAAAAAGAGTAAAATAAATTTTAAAAAATTACCTCGTGTAGAGCTTGAAGATGAAATCAGAGGGCGTAAAAACCAAAAACTTTGGATTTGAATTGCCAAAATAAGGTTGGACCAAGCCTTTTCCTCCAGCCTCAAGATACTGTGCAGTACTATTCTTTTGTGACTCTGTTTATGACTTACTGGTACTGAGTGCCTGAAAGCCCTAATGTACTAATATGAACAAACTAATGAAAAATCCCCCGTATTTCCAACAGAGGCATAAGAATATAAAGAATATTGTTCAATACTCAACCCGGTCACATTTTGTTTTTCCTGTGGGAAAAAAAAAGATGACTAAAGTACCCTTTCAACTTTTAGAATACCAGAATGGGCCCAATGCCTCCTATCTATTCATTCACTGAAATGGACTTTTATAGATAAAAGGGCTTGAAAGGCCTGCCAAGGAATTAGAATCCACTTGACAGTACTTTTAGCATACCCAGCTGGATCCTCCACCTCGAACTTCTGAAAGAAAGCCACTCTGTAAGAGGCCAAGACAAGCAATTAGAAGGGACACTCTCCATCTTGAACTCACAGTTCAAACCTAGTCTAAAAATACTTCTTTTAAAACAGTCGCCCCAGGAAGTAAATACAGCAGAGAAAATCACTTGCTAGTGGGTCTCTGGCAAGAGCGCCTACCATTACTAAAATCAGTTCTCATCTCAGTTAATTGAGGTGCCAGTGTTTTTATAATAAATCCAGACTCAAAGACATCATGCAAGTCATGTCGAAGAAAAGAAGCAGAAAAAACACATTCCGAAGAATATAATGAATTCTCCCTGTGGTTACTGCAATGTTTTTTATGGTTCAAGGCTAAAAAATGGCTTTGCTATACCATGTTTACCAAGTTCTCTTCATACCTCCCTGGTTAAACTAAAAAACAGAACAAAACAAAATAAAATCTAAGACCAAGCTAAAATTTCCTAATTTTACCTAGTTTATTGAAGTATGACTCTAACATGAATTTCTGGTAATGGCATCTAGAAATTTCTGAGACTCAATCTGAATTGAAAAATTTAAACATTTGCATTTAAATCTTCAAAGTGACCAGATCATTTTGGAACTGGTAGATTTGATATTATTTCAGTGAATAGGAAATGGCCTTTAATGTCATGCTATCTTACCTACACATAAAGGGCTCCACCACTGTAAATGAGATTTGACTACATTATAGCATGAAAATATAGCGGCTGGCTGGAGAAAAGAAAGGATATTGCTACAATAACCTTCCTCCCTGGCGATAGTTTTCAAAATGCTGGCAAGAACAAACTATCGATGCCATGCCTCCTGAGACTGCTTTCCCTGGATTGGTTCATGGAAATTCAAGATTCACACTAATCATTATTTTATTCTTTAATCATTAAAATGTATAAGAACACAGGAAAAGCATGGTGGGCTGAGAAGAGATGACAGGTTTGTTTTCTTCCTTTTCAGTCAAATGTTGGCCTCTGGATTGAAATCTTAATTCATCTTTTCTACATCAGTCAACAGTAGCATTTTTATGAATACTTAAAAAAAATCCTGAGAGTAATACAATGTACAGTTTAGGGGGAAAAAATCACCCCATCATTCCACTACCCTGACAGATCTATTATTTTCCTTCTGTACTTCTTTCACCTCTTTTTGTTACATGCATGCTATTTCATGTTTAGTTTGTAATCATAGTGAACATATGGTTTTGAATTCTGCTTCTTCAACTGACAATGACATAAGAATTATTAGTCTAAATGTGTTTTTTTAAGACTTCAAAAATGATCCAAATGGATATACTAATTTATTTAACCATTTCCTCTCTGTCGGACATTTAAAAATTTTGCTTCTACTATTTGTGCTACTATAAATAACAGTGTGAAAGAACTTATTTGTGCTTTCTACAAATTTTGGACTATTTTCCTGTGCTACATTCCTAGAAATAGGGTATTACTATACCTATGGCTCCTTTTACATGTTGAACAATGGCTTTCAAATAGATCTGTATTACATTTCAGGAGGGAAATACGACTACATCTCTCAATGTTTCAGTGATCATATCCATTGGCCTAGAAATTCTACTTCTAAAAAATATCCTACAGAAATACTCTCAAGGATTCACACAGATTTACACGTTCACTGCAGTGCTATTCGCAATAGTACGATATTAGAAAACACCAAATATTAATCAACAGGGGGTTGGAGAAGTAAATTTGTAGTGCATTCATACAATGGGATAATGGAGGTATTAATACAGTACAATGTCTATGTGAAAAAAGCAAGTTACAGAAAAGCATGTATAGTGCTATGCCTCTTTTTGTTTAAAAGTTAATATATTTATATATATATATTTATATGCTAATATCCTAATGGAAACAATCTGGATGAAAACCTTAATAGTGGTTATTTCTGAGAGCTGAAATTTCAGGAATTTTCTACTTTTGAATAATTTTCAACTACTTTGAATATTAATTTTATTATCATAATGATAAAAGATAAAATATAAAAGAGTAGGTAATACCAATTTCAATGTCAACAACAATGTACAAGTGATATAGTTTTACAACTCCAGGGTTTCTCAATCCTGGCATTATTGATATTTGCGGCCAGATAATCATCTGTTGGGTGGTGGGTGCTGTCCAGTGTATTGAAGGATATTTAGCAGCACCCCTGGCTTCTACCCACTAGATGCCAGGAGCAACCTCCTCCCATTCATGATAACCAAAATGTCCCCAGACATTGCCAAATATCCCCTGGTTGGGGGGCGGGGGGCTGCAAAACTGTCCCCGGTTAAGAACGACTGTACTAGACCATTACCAGCAGTAACTATTTTCACTAACAATTTTTTGTCTTGTTAACTGAATAGGTAAAAATGGCCACTAATTTAATATGTATATCTCTGATAACCAGTAAAGTTAAACAGTTTGTCAGCCATGTTTGTTTACTCACACTTATATTCTATAAAATGTAAATGACCCTAAAAACATATTTTAAAGTAGTATGAATTTAGGTCTCCAGGGTAATCATGGTATATCCATTCAGAGGTATGCTATGCAACTTAGACTTCATCTCTAACTAGATATGTATGACACTATATCAGTACACACAGCTCTACCTCATACAGCAACATATGAGGGAACCAGTTTCACTCCACCCTCACCAGATTAAAAGCATTAACGTTAACAAAAAAAAAAAGTCACTGCTAACCTAACAGGTCAAAAAGCAAACAAAAACAACTTCCAACATAAATTTCAAGAACAGATGTCTTAACCTGTTAATTGCCAAGCAGAAGTCCTTCAGAAAGGGGCCCCCCTCTTTGGAAAAGGCTGTTTCTACAGAATATACACATTAGAAAATCATCAAACAGAAGTCAACACAAGGTAGACTATTTCTATCTAACGTACTTTTAGAGGCAAATGAAAGATGATGAAAAACATAACGCCGAGCACTCCAGCTAGTGACCTCCCATAGCCAGCAACATCACTGGTTTCCCTTCATCTTTTGGGCAGGAACTCATTTGCTCACTTCTATTAAGATACTTACACAGCTAACGATTCCCTGGGTATGATACTCTTTAGATACAGTCCTTCTCCACCACAGTTCCACCAGACTATGGAATGAGTTAACTCATCGCCTGTGAATCTAGAATAGTACTAGCTATGTACCATCCTTAGGAAAACTGAGGAAAGAATCACTTGAATCGTTCTATACAAGGCTTAAATTCTCTCACACGACCCTGTTTGAGAAAGGTTGCAACAGAAGGACAAGAAGTCCTTTCCCCTTTGTGAGAAGTGTAATGGAAAGGGCATTCTCCTTCTAACACATTTATTCTTCACCAACACTGATACGTACACCCCCAAGCTCAAAATTTTCCGATGAGTTTTCTTCTTTTAATACTATTCAACTGTACTTAAAGTTGCAGGAAATAAGTTACTTCATTAATGGAAAAACTAAGGCACAGGGCACATCAGCTTAAGATAGGACCAGAAAAGAGATTTTTCTGACTCTTAATCCATTAGGGCAATGAGGAAGGAACACGTATTAATAAAGATGATTAAGTAGCAGAATAATTATCTAGGATGGCGAATTGATGCTAAAAGTAACTGCCTGTACCCTATTCTCTTCGTCTGGTAGCACTGGTGATCTTACATGTTGTTATGTGCTGAAAACGTCAACAATCTTTGTAGCTTCATTTTTTTTATATAACATGTAAGTTATAACCACACTATCCATTTCTTCCTCCCTTCAAACAACAGAAAACTTTTACTTTGCACCTATCATCCTTCAAGGTACATACATTTAGTATCAATATTAGTTCTAGCCTTTGGGCTTTATTTCTTAAATTAAATTTACATTAGTTGTAGACAGCTGCAAAAAATCTGGCAATAAATATGGTGGAGGGGGTAGAATTTATATACATTACATTCACAAAAGAAGATTTGATCTTTTGCACATCTTCATAAACAACATTTAAGGGATTAGTGTTACATCTCAGAAAGGATCATTTTCACTTTGCTGTTAGACAATGGGGGCAATCAAGCTGTGTAAACCAGAGTCAGTTACTGATTACTCTTTTATAGTCAATGAAGTGGAAATTAAGGAGAGAAATAAAAGTAAGGAGGAAAGGTGAAGGGGTTTTACTTCTCTCTTGTAGAAAGTTCTGGTGTGGAGTAAAGGCAACTGTCTATAGGGTTAGATATTTGCTTAGTAGGGGTGAGTTGGCAGGACTGAGTTCCTCAGAGGTTCAGATCCATTCTTTCACCTGCAAACACCTTCTGGTAGCATGTATAGTAATTTCTACAATTAGATTAAAATATTGCTCATTTTCATTGTCTTTAAAAAGTGTATTATTTAATACTTCTAAAAATTAAAAAGTTTCTGAAATGATTATGTTAAATAAGAGAAATATGAATTAGACTATGAGGTATTTCTCAATCATCAAATTGGCAAAGATACCAAAGTCTGACAAATACTCTGTTGGTGAAGCTATGAGGAAACAGGCACTCCCACAATTTGGTGGTTAAAATGCAAAATAGCATAATACTTTTGACAGGCAATTTAGCAATGTAACAAAATTACAAATGTATTTACCCTTTAAGCCACTCATCTCACTTCTGGGAATTTATCCTACCAATATACCAGTGCACATATAAAACAGGTTAAGTTCAAGGTTAATCACTGCAGCATTATTTGGGATAGCAAAGAATTGAAAACCCTTTATGATTCCACCAATAGGAGACTGATTAAATAAACTATAGTACAGTTCATAGAATACTATGCGCCTGCAAACAAAGAATGAGAAAATTCCTTGTTTTGATACAGAAAGATCTCCAGAATATAGTTATGTGAGAGAAAGTCAGGTAGGTATAGAACATATACAGCATGCTACTTTTAAAATAAGAAATAAGAGGCAAATAAGAATATTTATTCATATGTGTGCTTACATTTGAATAAAGAAATACTAGGATACACAAGAAACTAATAAAATGGTTACCTATGTAAGGGGCTATGGGGACAGGTGGATGAGGACAGGAGTAAGAACGTGACTTTTCAATGTATACCTTTCTATATCGCTGTGATTTTTGAACCATGTGAATATATATGTACGCCAAAAATTTAATTTGATGAAAAACTAAAACGTCCATGTTATAATGTTAAAACAGAATACAAAATTATACATACACTATAATCACAACTATGTAAAAATACTATGCATAGAAAAAAAAAATTTTTTTAAATGTCCTAGAATGTTTACAGTAATTGTCTTTAGGTGTCAGGAGTACATATCATTTTTTCCCTTCCTTTTCTTCCATGCAATTTCCATGTTATCTATAAGTATATATTTCTTCAAGAGGAAAAAAATGCTTCCGTTTTTCAAATGTTTCCATTCATAATGCACTTCACTCAATAAATGACTTCTGGTTCTTAGAACCCTAACGTTCAATATACACAATATAATAAGAAAACAAACACTTACGAAGATAGCACTATGGCAACAGCATCATTGAGGACACTTTCACCAAAAAGAAGTGCATAGAGTTCAACATCAACTTGAAGCTCGTGGAATATGGCAAGAACAGTCACTAGCAAGTAGAAAGAGTCAGAGGAATATTAAGACATTACAAATATAACATTTTCCCCTCCACAGATGATCGTAATAGCTATTTAGAAATTCATTCTTCATCTCAGAATTCAATCCTAATAAACATTCTCTTACCATATCAAAGATTCAGTAATTTTATGTCAATATTTTTCTTTTCCATAACTGTGTACCTGTAATATCTCCCTTCTCTCTCTTACAAATAGCTGAAAATAACCTTGGAGGACTGAGTTGGCCTACATTCTTCATGCAAATGCTAATAATCTTGTCTTGTACATTTCTTTTCCATAAAAAATACATGCAGAATTTCTTACAGACCAGGTGATCATTAATCTTTGATGAAGAAAACTATTATGAAAAGCATTTCCTGCTGCAAACTTCATTTTTTCCTCGGAGCCTTACAACTCACTTCTATTTGACTTGCAAATTTCAAGCACACCAGTTTAGCAAAGACAGTAAGAAATGAAAACACAAGTTTGGTTTTCGGTTGGGATAAAATTTATGACCAGAATTACAGCTGCTATATTTAACTTAATAAGAATCCAATCAACAGGCTATTACAGCTTGAGAAGAAAAAAAAACCTTCTCTTAGGAAACAATTACATGAGAATTCTTAGAAAATCAGAAGAGACTGAAGTTGCATTATAACTTTAATTGCTGAGTCACGTACAGCTTGCTTGCTAAGTAAACCCAAGCAGACATGAAAGATTATTATAACCAGAGCTGGGAGAGCCTCTTCAAATGCCAACCAAAAAACAGGAAGCTTGTATTTTAAAAGATATAGTTTCTACTGCAAAGCATTTCATCTGGAATATCCTGATATCAAAGCTAACCAAGAGAAGGAGAAAAGGAGGGCAGGAGCAATGCTGTAGAATTTTAAAAAGAGAACCTATGGCTCATCCTTCTATCAAGTGAACAATTGCAAAATGATAGAATTATTATACGGGCAAATACCTATATAATTCAGAAGAAATATAACTATCCAGCTTTATATAAGCAGAACAGTTTTGCTTGAGCCATACAGGCAATACTCCCACCAAAACAAAACCAGTTTTAAGTAATGTAGCCAGTCCAACTGACTCAGGTTTCTCATAGATTTTGAAAAGTCGAGGACCTTGCTTCTAGTAAGAGAACAAGGAAAACAGAGACCACTGGCTTCCTGCAAAAACCATCCCAACTTCATACTGATAATGGGAACAGCTACAAACAGTAAGGAGGCAGCCCTGACCATCTTTAAGGAGGCGATTTTCTTTTCAGTTCTAAAAATGCCAAACTATACAAATACCTCTCTAAAATGTCCTCTGAGCTTCTAAAATCATCTCTTATAGAGTAAAGAGCATATTTTCCTACTTTCTATAACACCCTGTGTTATCAGAGTCAACACAGGAATTCAGAGATAACCTTTGACTATGCTGGATGATATTTAAAGAAGATTATTAACTTACAAGGTCAAAGGGTAAAAGAGAACAAACCTCTACCAAGGATCTAAAATCTAGCATCAGTAAAAGAAAACTTGCATCCTTAGTTCAAAAAATGCAGTCTCTGCTCTTCAGCCTATATATTCTCTAAGTTCTTAATCTGAATGTAGCTGTGAAGCTCACCAATACTATATTAGAAAAACTACAATTTAACTCATCTAACTCAATACAATTAAATTCATTCTCTAGTCATGCTAATATCAAAATTATTTTATAATCCGAAAGCCAATTTTATAAAAACAATTCTTTAATGTATATTCCTGCCCACCAATGACCCCAAATCACACTTGTTCTAGCACAACAGCCTTCTAACAATCATTTTAAAACTTTTTTTCTTACTCTTAAATGCAGATAGCTGAATGTAAACAGATTTTTAGGGATCTGTTTTCTAGAGGCTTGAAAGGAAATGTATAATTATTACCCATCTTAACTAATATAGTTCATCTTCTATACCCAGTCACTAGGGATAGAGACCAACCTGACCCTCATTTAAACATCATCAAATTGTGGACTAGTAATAGGAAATACAGTAAAAAGAAACAAATGTGTGCTTAAGCCAAAAGGAGGCATTAATTTTGTTTTTTTCCTCCACAGTTGGAAAGTATAGTAAGATGGGGAGTACCTAATCCTGAATTCTACACCTCAAAGGAAGAAATACGTACATGTGTGTTGATGGAAAACCACTGTACAACTTAAGTACTTAAGCTCCACACTCATGTAAAACATACCTGGATCAGTTGCTGATACGATGGCACCAAACAGCAGGCAATCTGTAAAGTAAAAATCTCCCGCAAGTTGTCCAGTTACTTTCATCAGTGTTACACAGCCATACATTATTGATCTGTTCAATAAACATATGTCTACTTTAGAAAAAAAATCAACTGTTAAATAAGTTACAATACAGTAAGAACAGAAAGATGGGTCTACTGTAGTACTTTGTGACTAATCCCAAATTTACTGCATGTCATTTAAATATGGTAATGCCTTAGCCTTAAGGAAAATTCAAACAACTTATCTGTGTGAATACATTTTACTGCAAAAGTTCTCGGACACATTCGAGAATACAATACTGCAGAAGTCAAATATGTATTATTTTTAAATGATAATTTGAAGGCTAAAAGTGTTTTAAGCTTCAAGTACTTACCCAATTACGAAACAAGAAATTGCGGTTCCAAGAAAAGCATACGCTAAGATAGACCCAAGGTTTCGAAAGAAATGTCTCTGACAGAAAAAAAAAAGTTACACTGTGTTAGAATACTCACCAATTATTTAAAAAAGAAAAGGTTTTCTATTCTAGTGTGCTATGCTAATATTAAGTGCATTATTCATTCAAGGAAATAAGAGAAAGAATTTTTGTATGGGCATAAACTTCAGCATGTCAAAAGGACAGGAGAGGGAGGAGGGAGGGGAACCTGGAAGGAACTGCCTGTTTCTGAAGGTGTTGAAGATGATAAAGCCCATGGAGTTTAAGGCTGTTCAAACTATATGAAATACAAAAGCACTTACTCTTTTCAGACTATATCCCGCATAAAATATGATAGGAGGAAGTAATATGTTGAAAAATACTTCTGGATCAAAAGTAACCTGTTAAAATAAAGAGTTCTTTTAGATGAATTCCCTCAGAAGATTTCTTATTACATTATCAAATGAGCAAAAACAAAAAAAGATTAAATGTTAAACTGGCAAAAGGCAAGAATATTACCACTGTGGTAAGTGAAAAATATTTCATATAGGATAGCTGTTATTCCACTTCTCAACCAAATGACAAGGAGATGATAGCATTGGAACAATCAGTTAAGTCCTATCTGTGCAAAGTATCTTAAAATACTATGATAGCAAAAATTTTTTAAATAAGAGAAAGTATGAACATGTCTGTTTTAAATAAGAGACCCAAAACTGGCAACATAAAATTTGGGGGTACAGCATTGTTGTTGGCAAGAGGAAACAGACTTCTTGCATAGGTAACATCTCTAAAGGTATATAACATAATATTGTGGTAAAAAGTTTCTCTACAAGTCAGATTTCTAGTCTTGACAGCCCATTCCTTTTTTTTTTTTTATTTGCGGTACGCGGGCCTTTCACTGTTGTGACCTCTCCCTTTGCGGAGCACAGGCTCCGGAAGCGCAGGCTCAGCGGCCATGGCTCACGGGCCCAGCGGCCATGGCTCACGGGCCCAGCCGCTCTGCGGCATGTGGGATCTTCCCGGACCGGGGCACGAACCCGCGTCCCCTGCATCGGCAGGCGCACTCTCAACCACTGTGCCACCAGGGAAGCCCCAGCCCATTCCTTTTAATACCTATTCCCTATAATAATACAGACGCCCCCTTCTGTTCATAAGGCTGTAGTATTTGACATGAACACAGAGCAGCTACACATACTCATGCTAAAATTTCATTTCCTAGAACTCTTAAGGGACTGGAATTTTCCACAGGTGGAAAAAAAACTCTTGCTGCAAAGTAAACTGTAAGTTCATATGAAATTTTTAAAAGCATTAAAGATGGTCAGGAACACAACCAAGTAGCTATAAAAGCCAAGTCCTGCCAATGTAGAAGGCAGAAGTGGAGGCAAATGGCCAAGGGTGGGCGATAACAGAGACATGAGCAAAGAGGCCCTGAGAAGCTTCAGGATGGCAACTATGGGGAGGACAGGAGAAAGCAGCTCCAGGAATGTCTGGAAGCCAGTAAGACTGCAACCCAACCTACATCAAGGTTCATGCACACCGTGGTACAGTACCTGATACTCAGGCTGAGGCCCCTGAATTTGTGCCAGATTATGAATCAAAGAAAGATTAACTTGTGCTCAGCACAGAACACAATCAAGGCAAGAAAGAATTCAAAAAAATATTAATGGAATATTTTAGGTATTATCAAATAAACTCAATGTGCTAAAGTACTATAAAACTCTAAGGGCCATAAGCAAATTGAAAGAAACACTTATAAATTCTGCTTCACTCAATACTGGTCACCATTTATTACAACTGTAAACATTACAGAGTGAAACAAAAAGGGTTGTAGTACTTAGCCTCAATCAGAAAAGCAAACTATAGACATGTCAATTTCCTTAGCCTTGCATTACATTCGTTAATTGAGGTTTTACTCCATTTGAAAAGACTGATTATTCTAAATATCATTAAAAATGCATTATTTTTCTCCTGAATCACTTTGCTGCTATTATATACCTTAAAAAAATCCAAAGATTCCCTTTAACAAAGAACTTACCTTTCTAAGCATTTCATTATCTTGAACGTTATTGAGCTCATGTGAACTGATCTCTCCTTTCAGCGTATACTCATAAAATTTTCCACTAACATTTACCAATAAGGTAGTTGGGCTTGACTGCACTTCACAGCTCAGGGTCACATTATTCACATCACTTGGAACATGAATGCCATATCGAAGCACAAGGCCCACCAAAAGACCTGGAAATAATAAAAGAATAATATAAGCTCTTCTTTCAGACAGACTACTTCTTTTGTACCCCACACATACCTTTGAATTGATAACAGAAAACCTCTTATGATAGTCCCTTGTGATTCTAAACTCATTTTTAGACCAAATGAAGTTACATTTTAAAGTATTACTAAATTCACAAATCTAAGAGTTCGATATTCATATAAGCCAGTGGGACGGGAAGGGAAAACATTCCCTAGGGTAACAACGTGTATCATTGCATCCCTAGATCAAGATATAAATAAGTGATCAGGAAGGTAACAAAATGAGGAAATACCTTCAAGTCATCTGTACACAGAATATGCTCCAAGGTGTCCCAACCTAACTGTGTAATCATGTTAGAAATGTGTTTACCACCTCCATCCATCAATTCACAAGACTTAAACACATGCATTTCTCAAGTTATTGCTAAATCACATGGCTGGCCAAATAACACAAATTTTACAAATTGGAAAGTCAATAATTTTTCTAGATTGATTGAGTTCTTCTAATACTAAAAGGTGAGATTTTAATTTTAAAATGTTTCAAAATCAAAACATGGAACAGAAGTCCTGACTTTGACACTATGATGTCAATGTATTGCTGGAATTTTACTTAGATCATCATATTGACATTCAAATATGCACAATGATCTAGGTACTATAAACCTATACTGATCAAAATGTTTAATAATGATTTTATTGATATAATTCTATACCACAAAGTTTACCCTTTTAAACTGTACAATTCAGTGGCTTTTAGTATATTCGCAAAGTTGGATATTGATCACTACTATCCAATTCCAAAACATTTTCATTGCTCCACAAAGAAACGCTAGACCTATTAGCATCACTCTCCATTTCCCCCACCCTGACTCACATCCCCCGGCAACCACGAATCTACTTTTTCTCTATGCCTATTCTGGACATTTCATATAAGTAGAATCCTACAATATGTGACCTTTTATGTCTGGCTTCTTTTACTTAGCATAATGTTTTCAGGGTTTATCCATATTGCAGCATGTACCAGTGCTTCATTCCTTTTTACGGTCAAATAATGTTCCAGTGTATAGATACACCTCAACTGCAGATTGAACTCAAACGTCTGGAACTTTCCTTAACTCCACTATTAGTGGCATTTTACCTTCCTGTCTCCTTTCTCCTTTCTCTTTCACCCTAACCAGTCAGCCTTTCTTTTAATATATGTGATTGGACTACTATGCTAAGTAGGCCCCCGGGGTTCACAGATGAAAACAAGGTCCCGCCTTCAAGTAGCTCTCAGTCCAGTTGGTGAAAACAGACTGAATAAACAATTATAACACGATATATATGTATGTGTGTGTGTGTGTATACACACACACACACACACACACACACACACACACACACACACATACACATATACAAGGTATTATACAAGGTATTATAAAAACAGAAAAGATGTACCTAAGCAAGCCTGAGGCAGTGGGACATTAGGAAAGTCTTTCCAGAGGTGTCACCTAAGCAAGTAACAAAGTAAGAGAAAATGGTTGTCCAGGTAGGAGGAATAGTAGTACATACCCAGTCAAGGAAGAGTGAGAAAACACAGACCATTTAGGGAATCATAAATAGTTCAGTATGGCTGGGATATAAAGTGGCAAGAGTTGAGGTGTGAAACAAGAGACCTCGCATGTTGGGGAAGGGAGTGTAGACTTTGTCCTGAAAGCAAAATGAAGCCACAGAACCACAGATGTCAAAGGGCTTAACATCAGATTTTTATTTTAGCAAGACTGGTCTAGACTACAGAGGTTCAGAAAGGCCAGATAGAAGGCCACTGAGGTCATTCACGCACTAAGAGCGCAGGGCCTAATCTAAGGGAGCAGAGATAGGGAGAGAGGGGGATTTTTTTAAAAAAAGTATTATCTTGTAGAAGGATGTGGTGACTGACTGGACTGGGAGGAAGGGAGATGAAAAACTAAGAGGAACCTAAACTGACTTGGCAACTAGATGGGTAAGCTGGGCTAGGCAATCAGGGGGGTAGGAGGGCCAGTCAGTGGGACAGGGAACAGACTTACAGGGGGAAATGTGCAGCTCCGTTTTGCACATGTTGAGTTTGATGTACCTGTGACACATGCACAGTTGAGTATGTGGGATCCGGACCTCAAGGAAGGGGGTGGATCTGGACTGGAGATATACACTTAGCAGTCATAAGATGGTTGAAGTGAAGCACCAATGGGATTACTTAGGGAGCAAACAAAGAGGGAAGAGGACTATGGATATATGCTCAGAGTTTTATGCCAAAATTAAGGGGTTGGTAGAGGAGGAGGAGATGATGAAGGAGTCTAAGAAAGAAAAGCCACAGGAGTAGGAAGAACAGAGGAGGAAGTGGTGAAAACTACCAAATGCTGCAGCAAAGTCGAGGAAGACAGGCATTAAGAAGTGTCCATTGGGTTTGGCAACAAGGAGGTCACAGGTGACCTTGCTAAGAGCAGTTTGAGTGAAGAGGTGGGAGCAGAAGCCAGACCAGAGTGGGAAGTGATAAAGCAGAAACGGGGAGTGTAAGAGCAGTAGTTGGCTGAGAAGGGAGGAGGAAGCAGAGATGAAGGATCCTCCTGGTCAACTTACAGTCACGTGTATTTTTTTTAAGTGAGCAGCAACGAGTAACTGGTAAACAGTACAATGACATCGACTCTAAAAAACGTTTTAACAAAGGTTCAGATTTAAAATAAATGAAAGATAAAATATTTGCAAATCATATCCTGATAAGGGGCTAATATCCAAAATATATAAGGAACTCATACAACTCAAAACCAAAATAACAATCTGATTAAAAAATGGGCAGAGGATCTAAATAGACATTTTTCCAAAAAAGACACACAGATGGCCAGTGGTACATAAAAAGATGCTCAATATCACTAATCATCAGGGAAATGCAAATCAAAAGCACAATGAGATGTCACTTCACACCTGTTAGAATGGCAATTATAAAAAAGACAAAAAATGGCAAGTGTTGGCAAGGATGTGGAGAAAAGAGAACCCTTATGTGCTGTTGGTGGGAATGTAAACTGGTGCAGCCAGTATGGAAAACAGTATGGAGCTTCCACAACAAATTAAAAAAAGAGCTACTATATGATCCAGCAATTGCACTTTTGGGTATTTACCCAAGGAAAATGAAAACATTAACTCAAAAAGATATATGCACCCCTATGTTCATTGCAGCATTATTTACGATAGCCAGGATATGGAAACAACCTAAGTGTCCACTGATAGATGAACGGATAAGATACGGTACATAAACACCATGGAATATTATTTAGCCATGAAAAAGAATGGAATTTTGCCATTTGAAACAACATGGATGGAGCTCAAGGGCATTATGCTAAGTGAAATTAGTTAGACAAAGAAACACAAATACCGTATTCTCTCTCTTATATGTGGAATCTAAAAATAAAAATAAAAAACAAAGCTCAGTAGATACACAGATCAGATTGGCAGTTGCCAGAGACACGGGGACAGGGATGGGAGGTGGTAGAAATGGGTGAAGGGGGTATAAATTTATTTAAAATTTAAAAATAATAAATGCAAGATACACTTTGAAAATATCTCACCTCCAAAAAAAAAAAACAAAATTAAAAAGTGATGGCTGGATATCAACCATGTTTGATAAACATAACCTGGGAGAGAAAAGGCTATCAATCCATAGTCATCCTGCCTATATGATATAGGAACAGCTCTTTTCTCTACTATCTCACAAGACCTTCTAATTAAGATGTTCAGTAGTACTAAGTTATCCCATTACATTTATGTGTAAAAATCACAGTTAAGCTACTACAAACAGTAAAAATATCAGCAAAAATTCTTTCCATATCCCCAAGCTTGACTGTGTAAGGAAGAGTACCCACTGGTTCTACCGCGCCCTGACCCAATGCTGAAATGTCACCGGGTGCCCTGAGGAGGGCTCAGCACTTGGACAAATCTGAAACACACACCTTGGCAGTTAGAACACCAGCAAGGAGAATAATTACTTAGGTTGGAAAAAATCAAGATCCTTTTATTACAGCATCAGACAGCTGAAAAATTGGAATTTCTTTGAATACAGTTGACAGATCAAGTTAACTTCGGTTCTGTGAAAGGTCAAATCCTAATCATGGAGTTAAAGCAATTCTCACTAAACAGAAAGTACACAAAAGGAGTGCTTTGTTAAGGGGATAAGGCAGAAAATTCTAGCCTCCTACATAGATAGAGGCACAAAAACTACTGATATCATGAAATTTAAAATTATCACTAACAGGCAACAAAGAGTACAACCACAAAGAGGTATCTTTCACAAAACAGAGAAGTCCCATTCCTCCTACACATTCCTGACCCTCTTGTGCTGGAGACCCTCCCAGGGATACAGAACTCAGTATCACCCAAGTCCCCAACACTGTATGAGTCTCACAGTGGAAATTGGTTTTCTAATGGATTTCAGCACATTCTTCCAGATTATCACACTAGAAGCCTCTAATAGTCAAAAATATGGAAGGAACATCACTGGGGTATTGAGTGTGGCCAAAATTGATAAGATTTCTACAGATTAAAAAGTGTATGTATGTGTGTGTGTGTGTGTGTATTTATCTATGTGTGTGTATATTGTGTGTATGTACATATATAACACTTATTTACTTCTTGAAGAATGCTGTTAGATTCTGTCTGAAAAGCTAATTGAACTACTACAAATCTCTCAGTCATTATTTTCTCATCTATAAAATGGGGATAAATGACTTGCCCAACATTATTTGGCATTAAGTGGCAAAACCAGAACTGAAATCTGGATTTTCTATTTCCAAAGTCTCTATAATTTTCTAATCACCTCCTTGCTCTCTCATCACTACTAACTTGCTTTCCGGTGGTTATGTCTCCATTCTCTCATAAGCTTCCCTCACAACTCACCTCCAAAACCCCTGTAACTTTAAGTGTTAACTCCCTTCATATCCAACCTTACTAAATTTAGTACAGTAGAGTGTAGGAGAAAAAGCACAAGTTTGGAAGGCAGATAGAAGTATGAATTCTGGCTCCATCAAGTTCTAGTCTGTGATCCTAGGGTACATAACTTCTCACTGAACCTCAGTTTCCTCATATGTAGTGATGATAATACTAACCTGTTTTGTCTTTATAGATAAGTTTTATCTCTTCGACATGAGGCAATATGGTTTAAGGTGCTAAGAGAATGGGGCTCCTGAGGCTGATTGACTGTGTTTGAATCCTGCCTTAATACTTACAAGTTATGTGACTTCGGGCAGGTCATTTAACCTTGCTGTGCCCCAATTTCCTCATCTGTAAAATGGGAAAGATAATAGTACCCGTCTCACAGGGTCGTTATGAGGTTTAAATGAGATGATATTTGTTGAGCACCTAAGCGGTGTCTAACACATTATAATGCTCAGTAAACACTGCCTATTCAGTCACTAGATTGTAAGTGCTTTGTGGAGAGGGATGATGACTCATATCTGTATTTCTCATCATATCGCATACATCAAAGACACTTAATAAATATTTATTGATAAATAGCATTAGTTAAACCTAGGACTCTGGATGCTGTAGTTTAAGGCATAATAAATACTGCTTCCCTGTCTTCTGCTTTTTATACCATCTGTAAGCATACTGCAGTAAGTGATCACTTTTCAGACTTACTAACGGTGACTCACTTTTAAGCTTCTTAAGCAAGCTAGCCCAATGAACAGAACACTTGGGTGCTTCGACATTGTAACTGGGGCAATTAGGCTATATTACAATCTAGAAACTGACCACATTGGCAACTTAATCTCTCTCTCTCTTTTTACCCTGGCTTCTCAAAAAAATAAAGGAGAATCTTATTTTAAGTAGCATTTTTCTGGGATTTAGATGGCTAAATCATCAGTGGGCTGAATCTTGGAGGTCTGGACATTCCCAGAGTAAGAAGCCCTTTCATCTGGAAGTCAAGCTGAAAAATAAAGGTCTTAAAATAATATATTAACGTAACAGCTATAATGGTACAAGAGTTGTAAAAATAGGTAAATGGCAGATGGTAATTAGGATTAGAAAATGTCCATTTCCATGGCAGTGAAAATACTTTGACCCAGCCCCATCTTTTCTCAAACTGGACTTGGGAGTTGGTCAGGAGGCTGTTCATCCACAGCCCCCATCACCCATATTGAGAAAATGAGACAGGCTAAAGAATGCCAAGTCGTGGCAAATCAACCCAATTCGACTCACAGATAACACTCTTT
>NW_006789873.1:2652473-2655328 GCF_000442215.2 Lipotes vexillifer | reverse complement strand
CACTCTTTCGCTTTATATTCCACAAGAGATACCCTTGCTTTTCCTTCACAAAATACCAACACTAAGGTACTCCATCACTTTTCATTAACTTAGAAACATCAGGGAAAGCAATCAGTAATCCCACTTTTCTCCTTTAGCCCAAGAGTTAGAGGATGTTAATGATTATCAACTACCAAAGAGCAAATAAATATTTTCAGGGAAATTCTAAGTCCCTATTTGATTTTTATAAAAAACACTATATCTGCCTCTTAACTTACAAGACTGAATAATTAAAAGAACTATTCTGAGCCTAACCTGAGAAAATGCAGTTATAACAGCAATAATAATAACAGTATTGCAGCTCTCATTTAATGAGCATTTACTTAGGGGTCAGGTACTAAGCTAAAAACATTTCTTCCTCACAATAATGCTACTATCATTGTTCCTAATTTATAGATGACAGTGTAAGAAGGTAAGGGACTTGCTTAAGATCACACAGAGTTATTGGCATAGTAAGATAAGGAACCCAGGCCTGACTCTAAAGCAGGGGTTGGAAATCACAGTGATGGTCTGTTTTTGTATGGTCCAAGAGCTAAGAATGGCTTTTAAATTTTTAAAGGTTTATAGAAAGGAAAAAAACAAAACAAAGAAGAAAACGCAACACATTTTCACAACACAGAGATTGATGTGATCCACAAAGCCGACAATATTTACTCTCTGGCCCTCTACAGAAAAAATCTGCAGACCTCTGGTCTAAAGCCTTACATCTTTAACCACTTCATCACACTATATCTCTCTACAGGAAAGAGGTTTCTGTGATCAGTTCCTTCTTTTAACACCATAATACTCACCTGGCATTTAATGGAATTTAAGATGCCTTTATTTTCTTTATATGACCTGTCTATCCAAGAAGGATAAGTTCCTTGAGGGTGGGGATCATATACTTCTTTGTATTTTCTGTGCATAACATAGTAGGCTGAGCAGCAAAGGTTTGTTGAGGATAGTAAATAAATCACACACAGGTATGCAGAGAAATTATATAGAGATATATAGCTTATCTGGCTAATTTAGCTTAAGGAGCGCTGCAAATAGAATGCAAAAAATACCCCATGAAATATGAAAACCACCCAATATGTCTAAAAACTAAGAATCCTAGGGAGCAAAGATATTTTGCACACAGGCTTAGAATTTTATTACCTTACAAATGAAAAATAAGCCTGAGTTCCTGCATTTTCCTGATGGACACAACGACCTTTCCTTGCTATGCTACCCTTGAGCTGCACATTCCAGAAGTCTGTATTTACTGGAAAGGGGAGGGGGGGGGCGTGTGTGGAGAAAGGTCCTTTTGTGCCAAGGCTTCTCCCACCTATCTGCAAGTCTGAGACACAAAGCTCAACAAGCTCATCAGTTTAAGCCTGTTCCAAATGAAGATAATCTTCACTCGTGTACTGCACAGAAAGGATTGTTTGTCTGCCCTCATCTCTCCAGCCATATATGCCTCCGCGGTCATCTTAGATTAAGACAGTCAGCAATATGCACCTTTTCCTCTCATGAGGCCACAATGCCTCTGGGTCCATGGTTTGATTTGCCCTTCTCTCCTCATGGCCAAAAAATAAAGATAAATAAGAAACCTCGCAAAGAAAGCACACTAAGACACAAGAACTGAAGCCATTTACTCAACGATCTGTCAATAATCTTATGCTACCAGCAAGTCACCCATAATACCGCATATGCGTGGTGTTCCTAATTACTGTTTGGCCAAACTGTCCTGATCATCCTACAGTACAACATGCTACTGGAAGATCTTTACCTCTTGTCCTCACCGCGGCACGGCCTGAATTAGAAGAGGCAACCATACGTATCCATATCAGATATTACAGGCATAGTACAATACATCAGGACGTCATCAAAAATGCCCTAAGCCTTCTTCGGCGTCTTTCCTGTTCAGGTTTTTACTTGGGGTACACGGGAGTCAGCTTTTCATTCTCAGCCTCCAAAGGACAGGGCGTAGCAAGATCTGGGTGATCGGGAAAGGTGGACTCTGGCTCCAAAAGAACACCAGATGCTGAGCAGCAGAGATACTACTGCAGCTTCAATGGACCTTAAACGAACTGACACCCAGAGAAATGGATCGCTATGCTGGCTTCCCCTCCCCCAGTCCTCAGCCTAATCTGAGACACCGCACCCACTCCCTTCCCATCCTCAGTCCCGGGTCCCGAGCTCGGTAGGCAGAGGCGGAGGGGGTGGCAGGTGCGGAAGAAAAAGGGGGTGGGGTCGGAGGAAAAAAAGGTGCGGACCGGCAGAGGAAAGGGGGGCGCGAGGCGGAGAAAACGGGGGGCGAGGCTGAGGAGGAAACGGGGTAAGGCAGAGAAACGAGGGGCATAGCAAAAAAAAGGGGGGCGAGGGAGAGAAACGGGGGTGGGGGAGAAAGGCGAGACGGAAAATGGAAGGAATCGGAAGGGGAGCTGAACGTAGGCCGTGCAGGGCGAGAAGAGGAGGCGAGGCAGCCGGGGAGCCGAGAAGGGGGGAGCGCCAGGGACGGACACGGGCTTGAGGCACTTGCCATAAATCATAGCCAGGCCGGTTTCGTGCAGGAAGCGGGCCCGGCGGTGCTTGAAGAGCCAGATCGTGAGAATGGTGAGCGTGAGCAGCAGGATGAAGATGAGCAGATTGGCGCTGTCCTGCCGGTGGCTCTCCTCCGCCTGCTTCTCTGACACGATCTCCTCGTCCATGGCTCTCGCTTCTCCGCCAGCGCCGTCCGAAGCCCCGGCCCAGCCAAAGACTCCCACTGCGAGGAGCAACCACAGCGGCAGCGTAAGCCGGCGGGCCCGGGGGCCACCGCCGCCGACGCCGCGGCGGAGGGGGGCCCGCAGCCA
>NW_006789873.1:2649400-2652445 GCF_000442215.2 Lipotes vexillifer | reverse complement strand
GAGCCATCACTCCCCCCGCCCCCCGCCCCGCTCCTCACCCGCAGTCGCCGGCTGTCGGACCACTCCCCGAGGCCTCACGGGAAAGGGGCGGGGCCCCAGGGAAGCCGTCGGAGCGCGCGCCGCCGCCGCCGCCGCCGCCGCCGCCGCCGCCGCCGCTCTTAAAGGGGACGCGACACTCCCAGCTCGCTGGGCCCCAAGCCTTTGGCCTTCTGTTCCCCACTGCACCAGCTCCCCCCTCAGGCTCCACTGCCAGGCAATGAAAGACTGTCGAATCTAGCCCACTGCCTTCTGGAAAAGAAACCTGGGCTCTGCGTGGCAGTTTGCGCTCTATCTAGTTCGATCCTATTCTTAGAGCTCTCAGGGGAATCGATCTTTCATAACCCATCTCAATATTGTCCCCCAGTGTCTCTTAACAGGATAAGAAGTTGTCCTCTTGGGAAGGGCCTAAATCTCCATCTGTAATTTAAATCGGATTCTGCTTGTTCTGTCCTCGTAGGGAAAAAAAACAACAGCACTGTAGTAGTTCACAAATAATTGACTCAAAGGCAAGGATTACGGGTGTGTCTGTATGCTCGGTTTTCTCTACACATAAATTACCTGGTGTGAGTCATCTCTTGCAGATAAACTCCTCAATCTCACAAAGATTCAATCGGTTTGTGCTCAGATTTACCCATGCTCCAAACACTCCCCTCCCTCCCCAGGAAGAAATCTTTTGTACTGTGATCAGTTTCTCCTTCCCCTCTTGCTCCTTTTCCCTTCTATCTTAAAGCAGATTTCCCCAGCTCAGAAGCCACCTTTGACACCATATCTCATCTCTCTTCCTCAAAGGGTATTTTCCCTGTTCTCAGCCTCTCAACCTTGCACACCAGAATTTTCACAGTTCTCACCTCTTTGAGAACAGCGGATTTCTATTTTCTCCATTCTCCTCAGATCACTCTTTAGTCTTTGTGGGTTTTTTGTTCCCTCTAGACTTTCTCTAGAATGTTTCATTTCTACCTCTGCAGGAATGAACTCCAGATCCCAAGTCCTGACCTGCCACCCTCCCTTCAGGCCTCTACCTGTTGGATGCTGAGCATATCCTGCTGAGGCTCCTACTAATCTCCAAAACTAAAAATGTTTTTAAATGAGCTCATTTTACCCCTATCGACATACAGTCTTTCTCAATTCTTTCATACCATTGATGATACTAGCTATCAATCCAATGCCTATCATTCTGCCTAGAAGTCATGATTCTCAAACGTTTTGGCCATGTTACGGCCATATAACCTCTTTGCTAAGGCAAACAACATCCAGGCAACTCCCAGCTGTCCCAGTGTGGAGTCACTCCCATTAAACAGCTCACTAAGTTCTCTGAGGATGGTGAGCTAAAAAAAAAAAAAAAAAAAAAAAAAAAAAATGCTGGAATTGTGCTTAAGTCCGAGATCTATCCCTGTCGGGTCAGGAGCTGTGCCAGTGACTGAGCCCAGTCTCGCCTCTTAGTACCTGGGTCTGCCTGTCCCTTCCCAACCTCATGGCTGCCCGTCCCCTATACCCTGCCTCCAGCCTAACCTCACTGCCCTGTGTGAACAGGGCTGGGCTGTGTAGAGACAAGGAACCCAAGTGAGGATCCTTCCCAGTCTCCCCACTGCCCCCCTCCCCAGACCTATCTCTGTCACCCCAGAAGACCTAGCGAAGGAGTATCCCCGCTTCTTCAAGGCTCTTTTGCCCTGGCACAAAACCATTTTTCATTCTCCTAGTGTTTGGAGCTCAAGAAAAAAACAAAACAAAATGAAAGTCACAGATTGCTTGCCTGGCGGGAGTTGACAAACGTCTCCAAGTTCCAGATTCTACCTCTGTTTACTGGCCCCAGCGATGTAGTATCCCCACTCTCACCCTTTCCCCAGCAACCTCGTTAGAGCAGAGCTCCAGGAGGAATCTTGAGAGGCCGATAATTTTATCAGGCAGGCTAACCCCATGAGCCCTTGGCTCCCCTCAGAATGTACTTCTTTCTCAACCCAACAGTGCCCTGTGTGCCTCTCGCCCTCCAGTTTCTCCTCTCACTACTGCTGCCCCCTGCCAAGCCTTGTCATGTGCTTTCTGGAGTACCCTCCACCAGGAACAAACTGCCCAGCCCTTTCAGTTGCTGCACCGATGCCCTCTCCATCTCCTTCTTTTCCCGGTACCTGAACCTTGCTCAGGACATCACAAGCTCTGCCGCTGTTTCAAGTGGAGGCTGCTTCTTTCCTCACCACTCCACTGTCCTACACACACACACACACACACACACACACTCACGCTCACGCCCTGTATCAGGTGGCCTGAAGGAGGAGCGGGAACTCCGCTCACTCCCCATTGATTGTTGTTCCAGGCTCCTTACTGCTCCACCCTGCCTCGAAGCGCTAACACCCTCACCTTTCCCGGTCTTCTAACGACTTCCTGGTCTCTCTCGCACTTTCACGAAGCACTTGGGTATCTGCTTCACAGCTTCCTCTCCCCTCCCCCGCACCGCCCCGTGCCTACCCACCTCAGCCCCGCCTTCGATGCTCGTACAGGTAAGTCACACGGAATCCGAGACTTGCCTCCTTTTTTACTGGGAAAATCAAGATCCTCAGGAAAACAGTCACCGTCCTCACCGTCCTCAGCCTGCGGTCTCCCTTCAATATACCATCAGTGCCCACGCGTTCCTCCTGCCCTCCAGCCTCAGTGCTAGAGCTGTTCCTTCCTCCCTTATGAAACGTTAAGCCCCTGTCTACGCTCCGCATCCCGCCACCTCCTTCCTGCCTCTTCTAGGACCTACTCCAACTGTCATCTCCCTCCACCATCTTCAGCGGCTCCTTCCCCACCCCCTTCCTGTTCTCTAAAACCGCCTTCAGGTCTCTTTTAAGAAACAGCACCCCGGGCTTCCCTGGTGGCGCAGTGCTTGAGAGTCCGCCTGCCGATGCAGGAGACGCGGGTTCGTGCCCCGTATTCGGGAAGATCCCACATGCCGCGGAGCGGCTGGGCCCGTGAGCCATGGCCGCTGAGCCTGCGCGTCCGGAGCCTGTGCTCCGCAAATGGGAGAGGCCA
>NW_006789873.1:2613644-2649346 GCF_000442215.2 Lipotes vexillifer | reverse complement strand
AAAAAAAAAAAAAAAAAAAAAAAAAAAAAAAAAAGAAACAGCAGCCCGCCCGCACCCCTCCAGTCCACACGCCCAACTTCTACCGCACCGTTTCTCTCCTCCCATTTCTCTCCTCCCGTTCAGACCGAGCTTCTCAAAAGAGTCGTCTGCACCGCCGCCTGTTTTGGTATGGCATGCTTTTGACATTTTTGAAAAGTAAAATCGAAAGAAGACTGTTTTCTGACACGTGAAAATCCTGTGCAATTCATATCGCAGTGTCCACCAGTAAAAGTTGACTGGACACAGCTATGCCCATTTGTTCACTGATTGTCTGTGGTAGCTTTGGGACTACAAGGCAGAGTGAGTGGTTGCAAAAGAGACTGTGTATTAATCTCCAAAATTTACAAGCAGCTCATGCAGCTCAATATCAAGAAAACATACAACCCAATCCAAAAATGGGCAGAAGACCTAAATAGACATTTCTCCAAAGAAGATATACAGAGTGCCAACAAACACAGGAAAGGATGCTCAACATCACTAATCATTAGAGAAATGCAAATCAAAACTACAATGAGGTATTACCTCACACTAGTCAGAATGGCCATCATCAAAAAATCTAGAAACAATAAATGCTGGAGAGGGTGTGGAGAAAAGGGAACCCCCTTGCACTGTTGGTGGGAATGTAAATTGATACAGCCACTATGGAGAACAGTACGGAGGTTCCTTAAAAAAAACTACAAATAGAGCTACCATTCGACCCAGCAATCCCACTACTGGGCATATACCCTGAGAAAACCATAATTCAAAAAGAGTCATGGACCACAATGTTCATTGCAGGTCTATTTACAATAGCCAGGACATGGAAGCAACCTAAGTGTCCATCCACAGATGAATGAATAAAGAAGATGTGGCACATATATATATAATGGAATATTACTCAGCCATAAAAAGACAGGAAATTGAGTTATTTGTAGTGAGGTGGGTGGCCCTAGAGTCTGTCATACAGAGTGAAGTAAGTCAGAAAGAGAAAAACAAATACCGTATGCTAACACATATATATGGAATCTAAAAAAAAAAAATGGTTCTGAAGAACCCAGGGGCAGGACAGGAATAAAGACGCAGACGTAGAGAATGGACTTGAGGACACGGGGAGGGGGAAGGGTAAGCTGGGATGAAGTGAGTGAGTGGCATGGACATATATACACTACCAAATGCAAACTAGATAGCTAGTGGGAAGCAGCCACACAGCACAGGGAGATCAGCTCGGTTCTTTGTGACCACCTAGAGGGGTGGGATAGGGAGGGTGGGAGGGAGACACAAGAGAGAGGAGATATGGGGATATATGTATATGTATAGCTGATTCACTATAAAGCAAAAACTAACACACCATTGTAAAGCAATTATACTCCAATAAAGATGTTAAAAAAATATATGAGGGGAAAAAAAAAAAGAGAGAGAGACTGTATAGCCTGCAAAGCCTCCAGTATTTCCTGCCTGGTCCTTTACAGGAAAGGTTTGCTGACCTTTGCCTCGGCCTCTGCCAATCATTACTCTACACTTTTACCAGAGGGATCTTTCTGAAGCACAAGTCTGATTATATATATCACAGCCCTGCTCCAAACCCTCCACTGACCCCATGGCCTTCAGTTCTGGCTCCTTAGCTTGGTACACGGAGTTCCACACATCCTGACTCCAGACTGTTTCTTCACCATATATCCTGTCTTTCTCCCCCAAATATATTGTGCTTCAGCCTTTCTGAACTCCTTGTAGTTTCCTGAAAGCTTCATGTGCTCTCATGTGTCTATGTGCCTTGCCATGTTCTCCCTCTGCTTGAAGAGTCCTTCAACGCATTCCTCACCTAACTAGCTTCTCATCTGACAAAACTCAGTTTAAAGGTCACCAAGATTTCCAGGATGCCCTCAGGCTGAGTTAGGGGCTCCTTTTATGGGCTTCCAGAGCCCCGCCCCCTCCCCAGGCAAATCTCTCTCTTAGCCCTCCTGAAATATTATGTTTGATTGAAATGTTTCTGATGCCACAGGTCATGAGTATCTTGAGGGCAGGAACCAGGTGTTATTTATTTCTTTACTGACAGCCTCTAGCCCAAGGCCTAACTAAAACAGGTACTCAACACAACATATCTGAGCATCAGTGAATGTCTCTTCAATTTCACTGAGTACCAAGGAAATCTCCATGTTTGTAGATGACATTAAATACCCCTAGGTACCTAGGTTCAGTTCAAGGATAAACGAAAGAGGACTTTACTGTACTGGGTACATAGTAAGTGCTCAGGAAGGACTTAATAATTGAAAAGTGTACATAAGTTTAGGCCAGCGTTTGCTGCAGTCCTTGGTTCTTTGGAGGTGTGTGATAAACATTGAATTAATTAATTCATATGTTGGGGGAAAGGCTGAAAAAGCTAAGTTGAGGCCGTATTGTGGAAAGTCTTAATGCTGCAAATAATTTTAACTCATTCATTTCCCTGCTCAAAACCTCTCCAGTATTAATTTGGCAACAGAAAGGGGGATAACTGAAATGCAGAGTGATGGAAGATGGGGGAGGCCAGTTAAGAGGTTGGAAAGGTAATCTTGCTGAAAAGCAGTAAGGCCTTAATTTTTGGGATGCAGTAGGAATGGAAACGGGAGGCTGGGTGAGAAAGCCAACGTGGAGAGTGGTAGGATAACCTGTTTTAGCAGCTGATTTGGTGGGTGGATGGGGAGCGCTTGAGGAAGAAGGATTGAAAGATGACTCCAAGGTTTTGAACCCAGACCACTGGAAAGCATTAAGACTACTAATAGCATTAAAATGGGAGTCAGAAGGTAGAGCTCAGCTCTGGACAGGTTGGATTTAAGGGACTGGTGGGATATCCAAGTGGAGGTATCGAAATGGGTGGTTAGAAGCTGGGGTCTGGAGTTCAGGAGTGAAGTCAGGACCAGTGATAGAAATTGGAGCTATGTGCACAATATTGAAGCGTGGGAGTCATGTGTTCCGGAGCCTGTGCTCCGCAGCGGGAGAGGCCACAACAGTGAGAGGCCCGCGTACTGCAAAAAAAAAATCAGAGGGGTGGAGCAATTGATGTTTTAGGAAAGACTAAAGGGATAAAGAACCTGTTCAGTCTGGAAAAATAGCTAGAAGAGTCAACAGGAGCATCAACAACAATAATAACAATGGCTAAAATTTTTTGAGTGCTCCCTGTGTGTGAGATTATTGTAAACAACTTGTAGGCATCATCTCACTCGATTCTGACAACAATCTTAACAGGTAAGTACTATTATTATTCCCACTTTACAGATGAGGAAACTGAGGCACAGTGAAGTTAAGTAACTTGTCCAGTCTGCCAAAGGTAGTAAAGGAGAAGCCAGGATTTCAACCCAATCTGATTCTAGGGGGAGTGGCCAAGATGGCAGAGTAGGAAGACCCTTAGCTCACCTCCTCCCATGGGCACACCAAAATTACAGTTATTTGTGGAGCAACTATTGATGAGAAAGACCAGAAGACTAGCAGAAAAGATTTTCTACAACTAAATATATAAAGAAGGAACCCCCATGAGACAGGTGGGAGGAACAGAGACGCAGTACACTCAAGACCTGTACTCCTGGGTGGGCAACCCATAAACAGAAGGATAATTGCAGAGGTTATCCCCAAGGAGCAATGGGTCTGAGCCCCACATCAGGCTCCCCAGCCCGGAGGTCCTGCACCAGGAAGAGAAGCTCTCAGAATGTTTGGCTTTGAAGGCCAGCAGGCTTACTTTTGGCAGAGCCAGAGGGCTATGCGAAACGGAGACTCTACTCTTAAACGGCACACACAAAATCTCACACACTCCGGCACCCAGGGCAGAAGCAGTAATGTGAAATGAGCCTGGGTCAGACCCGCCTGCTGATCTTGGAGAGTCTCCCCGAGAGGCGGGAGGCAACTGCAGCTCACCCTGGGGACACCGACACTGGCGACAGCCATTTTTGGGAGCTCGGTCTACCACGTGGACACTGGTGCTATCAAGTGCCATTTTGGAATTCTCTCTAGCTTATTAGTGCAGGGAACTGGCCCTGCCCCTGCTCACCAGCTTGTTGGCACCAGTAGTGGGACACCTCAGGCCAAGCAACTGGCTGAGAGGGAGATATAGACCCACTCACCAGCAGGCCTGCTGCCTTAAGAACCCCTGAGCCCACAGCTGCCCTGGGACCCAGCCCTGTTCACCAGAGGGCTCAGGAGCTGGCCTTGCACACCAGTGCACTGGCACCATCCCTGGGACACCCAGGGCCCTGCAGCCAGAGACCCTGGGACCTGGCTCCACCCACCAGTGGGCTGGCAGTAGCCCTGGGATCACCTTCACCCACCAGTGGGTGGGCACCAATCCTGGGATCCCCAGGGCCCTGGCCCCACCCACCAGTGGGCTGACACAGTCCTCAGGACCTGGCCCTGTACACCAGCAGGCCAACACCAGCTCCGGGACACTCTGGGCTCCTTAGCCAGTGGCCTGGGATCTGGTCCCACCCACCCGTGGGCTGACACCAGCTTTGGGACTTCCAAGGCCCTGTAGCCAGATATCCGAGGAATTGGCTCTGCCCAACCAGCAAGCTGGCACTAGCCCTGGGATCCTCTGGGCCCTAGCCCTTCCCAGCAGCAGGCCAACACAAGCTGTAAGACGCCTTGGACTGCTCAGCTAGCCACCCCGGGTTTTGGCCCAACTCATCAGTGGGCCAGTGCCAGCTTTGGGACACCTCGGACACCACAGCCAACCTTGTCAGGGACCAGCCCCACCCACTAGCAGGCCAACAGCAGATCTGGGAACCTCGGCCCTCCAACCACCCACCCCAGAACCTGGTTCTGCCCACCAGTGGGCCAGCACTAGCCCTGGGACCCACTGGGGCTCTCAAGCCAGCAACCTTGTGACCTGACCACACCCACCAGTAGCCTGCAGCCTCTGCACAAGTCAGGACCTGGCAACCAATCAGACTGGGGGCCAGCCGTGCCTACCAGGCTACCCACCACAGTAGAAGGACCCACACATCTCACACAGGGGGCACCCCTAGAGTATACAGCTCTGGTGACCAGAGGGGAGTATGCTGCTGGGACGCATAGGATATCTCCGACAAATGGCCACTTATGCAAGGCCAGGAAATGTAACCAAGCTACCAGATGCATAAAAATAAATACAGCAAATTAGGTTAAATGAGGTGACAAAGAAACATGTTCCAAACAAAGGAACAAGATAAAACCTCAGAAGAACTAAGTGAAGTGGAGATAGGCCATCTACCCAATAAAGAGTTCAAGGTAATGATTGTAAATATATTCAAAGAATTTGCGAGAAGATTGGATGAGCAGAGTGAGAAGTTAGAAGTTTTTAACAGAGTTAGAAAATATAAAGACCTAAACAGAGATGAAGGATACAATAATTGACATTAAAAATACACTAGAAGGAATCAACAGTAAATTAGATGATACTGAGGAACGGATCAGCGAGATGGAAGACAGAGTAGTGGAAATCACTGAAGCTCAGCATATAAAATAAAAAAGAATAAAAAGCAATGAGGACAGGGACTTCCCTGGTGGTCCAGTGGTAAAGAATCTGCCTTACAATGCAGGGGTTACGGGTTCGATCCCTGGTCAGGGAACTAAGATCCCACATGCTGCGGGGCAACTAACCCCCATGCCACAACTACTGAGCTTGCGTGCCTCAACTAGAGAGCCCACATGCCGCAAACTACAGAGCCCATGCACTCTGGAACCTGTGTGCCACAACTACAGAGCCCACGCGCCCTGGAGCCTGCACACCACAACTAGAGAGAAGCCCGTGTGCCGCAACAAAGAGCCCGCGCACCTGAGCGAAAGATCCTGCATGCCTCAACGAAGATCCCTCGTGCCGCAACTAAGACCCAACGCAGCCCAAAAAAAAAAAATCTTAGAAAAAAGCAATGAGAACATCTTAAGAGACCTCTGGAACAACATCAAGCTACTAACATTCACATTAAAGGGGTCCCAGAAGGAGAAGAGAGAGCGAAAGGGACTGAGAACATATTTGAAGATATAATAGCTGATAACTCCCCTGACCTGGGAAAGGAAACAGACACCCAAGTCCAGAAAGCACAGAGAATCCCAAAAAGGAACCCAAAGAGGACCACACCAAGATATACTGTAATTAAAATGGCAAAAATTGTACATAAAGGGAGAATATTAGAAGCAACAAGGGAAAAGCAACGTTACGTACAAAGGAACTCCCATAAGGTTATCATCTCACTTTTCAGCAGAAGCTCTACAGGCCAGAAGGGAGTGGCATGATATATTTAAAGTGATGAAAGGAAAGAACCTACAACCAAGAATACTCTACCCAGCAAGGCTTTCATTCAGATTTTATGGAGAGATCAAAAGTTTTACACACAAACAAAAGCTAAAAAAGTTCAGCACCGGACTTCCCTGGTGGTGCAGTGGTTAAGAGTCCGCCTGCCAATGCAGGGGACACAGGTTCAATCCCTGGTCTGGGAAGATCCCACATGCCGCGCAGCAACTAAGCCCATGCGCCATAACTACTGAGCCTGCACTCTAGAGCCCGCGAGCCACAACTACTGAGCCTGCATGCCACAACTACTGAAGCCCTCGCACCTAGAGCCCATGCTCCGCAACAAGAGAAGCCATTGCAATGAGGAGCCAGTGCACTACAACGAAGAGTAGCCCCCACTCGCCGCAACTAGAGAAAGCCCACGTGCAGCAACGAAGACCCAAGGCAGCCATAAATAAATAAATAAATAAATAAATAAATGTTGTCTCTCAAACCTCTAAAAAAAAAAAAAGTGTTCAGCACCACTAAACCAGCTTTACAACAAATGCTAAAGGAACTTCTTGAGGTGGAAAAGAAAAGGCCACAACTAGAAACATGAAAATTATGAAAGGAAAAATCTCATTGGTAAAGACAAAAACACATTAAAGTAGTAAATCAACCATGTATAAAGCTAGTAGGAAGGTTGAAAGACAAAAGTTATAAAATTATCTATATTCACAATAATTAGTTAAGGGATACAGAAAACCAAAAGATGTAAAATATGATATCAAAACAGTAAATATGGGGGGAGGGGAGTAAAAATGCAGGGTTGTTAAAATGTGTTTGAACTTAAGAGATCAGAAGCCTAAAATAATCACATATATAGATTAAGAGGTACAAACTTCCAGCTGCAAAAATAAATGAGTCATGTATATGAAACGTACAGTGTGGGGAATCTAGTCAATAACTATGTAAAATCTTTGAATGATGACATCATAACTAGACTTATCATGATGATCATTTTGAAATTTATAGAAATGCCAAATCACTATGTTGTATGACAGGAACTAGCATAGTGTTGTAGGTCAATTATACTTCAAAACAAACAAGGTCATAGAAAAAGAGATCAGATTTGTGGTTACCAGAGATGGGGGCTAGGGGGAGGGGGAATTGGATGAAGGCGGTCAAAAGGTACAAACTTTCAGTTATAAAAGATAAATACGTACTAGTGATGTAATGTACAACATGATAAATATAATTAACACTGCTGTGTGTTATATATGAAAGCTGTTTAGAGTATCCTAAGAGTTCTCACCATAAGAAAAAAATTTTTTTCTATTTCTTTAATTATGTGTCTATATGAGATGATAGATGTTCACTAAACTTACTGTGGTCAGCATTTCATGACGTATGGAAGTCAAATCATTACGCTGTACACCTTAAACTTATACAGTGCTGTATGTCAGTTATATCTCAATAAAACTGGAAGAAAAAAATAAATAAAAAATAAACACAATCTGATTCTTGAGCATATGCTCTTAACCACAGTAGTATAAACTTTCCAGCAAAATAATCTTAAAGATATGAATCAAGTAACCAGTCTTTTTACTAAGATTCAAAACTCAAAATACCAACACACCACTTAATGTTTTAAGAGGAAGACACATTGCTTTGTTGTTTGAATTTCTTAGACTGAGCAGACATTACTTTTGTAAAGAATAATATATATATATATATATATATATATATATATATATATATAAAACACTAGTTTATATAGTAGTAAACCTCTAGAATTTGTGATCCAGGGGGGTTGTAATAAATAGCTTGAAGAAAGGTTTAGCATCTACAATAGATATATGGCTCCTATAGATACCTATAATAGTCAGGAATGTATTTCTAGGGAAGGTGGGTTTTTGAACTAAGTAGGAAAGGACAGAGTGTGCTAGGTAGAGGGAGAATCTGCGTGGGAAATGGGTACATGGATGTGGTGTATGAAGTTACTCCTCCAGTTGGGTGGCATGTAACAAAATTAATTAACTTGAAGACAATTCTGGGATTGCAGTGCTTTCTCTATTCAACCAGCTATCCTGGGGAAACAGTGATGAGCCTTCATAAACAACTCCATCTCCATAGGAAACGCTTTAGAGATGGTTATCCCCACCTTTAATAACATCCACATCATTTATCCACTGTGCATGTGGACGACGGCGGCTGTTTCTTTGGGAAAACTAAAGGCACTTCTTGGGTCACCCAGGAATTTAAATGCTCTTTCTCATGAGGTTTGACTTTTGTTCTAAGAGCTCGTGAAAACACTGCTGCCATTAGCTGTAACTTGCACCTTTGGGATTAACTCTAATGTAGAGAACACTGCATGAGTGGACCCAAGGTACTTAGTAACTGTGACTTAGTAAATTCCTTAGTAATTGTGACTATGAATATCTTGGCTTCCTTTCAGGGTGGAATCTATAGATGAGACAAAATCCTACCTCATGAATATGAGTTAACCATTTATTTCTAGAAAATGTAAAACTAGGTAGCTTGCACTCAGTATGTGGGTAACAGATTCAAAAGAAGAGAGTGGGGAATGCATTTTAAGAGTGTAACGGAGAAAACAAAATTCAAGGCCTGGACAGAGGTCACTTCCCTGAAGACTAGGATAATATATTGGTGGCTTATACAAATACCAGATTCCTTACTGGCTCTCTCTTTATTCTATAACCTCATCTTTTTAAAAGAAAGTCACCAGATCTCAGCTCCTTTAAGAAACCTCCTAATCATTTTCTGCTTCAGATAAATTACCAGAAGTAATTTAATAGGGTACCTGAAAAAACTAATTTCAATTTGACTATTATCAAAACCAAAACAAAGTTTTAAGATGTTTTTTGCATCACCTATGTTTTCAACCTTGCCACCTCCCAGTGGTGGAGAAGGAAGCACTTTCCTGTTAAGTGCAGAGAGATTATTTCCTGGTTCTTCCTGATTGTGAGGTCTATAAATAGGGCTACATTTATAAGGAATACAATATACTGTACTTGACATTGATCAAGTACCGTGTCAACTCTCGGCTTAGAGGTGAAGAAATTGGAGAGGGCCCAGAGAAAAATAATGACTATAATTAAAGGTTTGGAAAATGGGATCCAGGACAAAAACTATATAGGTAAAGTTGAGGAAATCTGGTGACTCTTGGATGCCTTCTTTATTTTCTCAACTTTTTCAGCTTTGAGGAAGCTCAAGTATATCGGAAAATGCTTATCATCAATCAAAGTGCTACCAAAATCTAAGGGTGTGTACAAGTCCACAGGGATTTTTGAATCCACTTCAAAAATAATGGACGGACTCTCTATAGATTCTTTCAAAGGAGGATACACCCCTCTCCACTTCTTTCCCATAATTCATTCATTCATTCAGCAAACATTGAATGCCTACCACGTGACAGGCAACGTTCTAAGTATAGACAGAAATCTCTGTCTTCTTGGAACTTACATTCCTGGAGGAAGAGAGCTGGTAAACAATAATAACACAACAAACATAATAAATAGGTAAATTATAGAGTATGTTAGAAGGTGATATAAAAATAGAGCAGGTGAGGGAGATCAGGAATGGAAAGAATGCAAATTTAAAAGGGTGGACAGGATAGGCGTCTAGTAGCCAGTAAGAGTGAGCAAATTGATGCAGCTAGAACGTAGAATTCTGACAGGGCTAAGGGCAAAGGACGGTGGTCACACTTTGCATTTACCTTGTGATATGCAGTTTACAACATTGTGCCAACCAGTCAGGAGGCACTGGAGGAGTTGGTGGAGTTTGGAAAAAGGGGTGAATTCTGTTTTGGCCATAGCAAGTGTTAAGGGCCACAGGACAGAAATAAATGATCAGCAGGGAGTTGGAAATGCAAGTCTGGAGCGCAGGAAAGACATCTGAGATAGAGATGTCGACTTGGAATCACTAATATGACGATGCGACTTGGAATCACTAATATGACGATGGCTGAAAGCAGTGGGAATGAACAGGTGAGCTGGCCAAAGGAGAATAGAGTGGAAAGAGGTCAATGTAAAATGTCTATAGTGTAGGGGATGAAGACAAAGAAAAAAATCGAGAAAGGCGAGTATATTTTATCCTGATCAGAGAGACAGAAGATGGATGGGCCTTTGTTGTTAGCATCACTTTATTCCTCTCCTTTCATTTCTCCCTAGTGTAAACTGGTTCTCTTCGTGACGAAACACTCCCGCCGCGCTACACCCTTTTGGGCGCGAATCTTTCTCAGAGACCTTTTGAAGGTAAGGAGAAGGGAACTAACTTTTACTGAGTGTCCCCCGCGTGCGACGTGTTTGCGGCTCCAAATGCCGGGTGGTTTTTCTCTACACCCCACCCGCCCCCTCGCTTTCACACCCTTGCCTCCTTCCGCGGTTCCCAGTAGTCTGAAGTACAGGAAAGGTCCACAGAAAACAAAGGGCACAGCTTGAGGGAAAAGCAAAACAAACAAAAATTCCCAGCCCAGGGGTAGGGAGCCAGCACTGACCGCCTTTAACCACCGCCTGCAGTGCCCAGGGTCCCTCTGCCCCGCCCGGAACTCTCCACAGGCCCCGCCCCCTGCCCCGCGGCCCGCGCTCATTTGCTGGCGCCCTTCCACTCCACTTCCCCATTGATCCGCTTGCGCCTCTTCTTTTACACCGTCAGCTCAGCTCCGCCCCTCGCAAAGCAGCAGGGCGGCGGAGGCCCTGCCCCTCGGTACTCTCAGACTGTTTTCCGTGTCGCTTCCCCTTCTTCCCGGCATCCCCGTTTCCGCTTTCTCACGGCTCTTTGGTTTTCCCACCTCTCAGGCGCTTCGCGCCCAGGGGTTCACTGACGTCATCTCTCTGCGCTGCGCGGACACCCGCCGGTGGAGGAAGGAACAGTTCCGCCGCCCTTCGCTTCTTTTGTTGGGCTGCTACTCCTCCGGAGTCATGGCGCCGTCGCTGTGGAAGGGGCTGGTGGGCATCGGCCTCTTTGCTCTAGCCCACGCGGCCTTTTCCGCTGCGCAGCGTAAGTGCCTGACGGACGGCGACCGCTTCCGTGCGGGACTCCGGGGGCGGCGTGTGGGCTCACCCTTGAGGGAGTGTAGGACCGCGTGTCCCGGGAACGGTCATTTGAGACCTTAGAGTTTGGGGTGGCTGTGAGAAGCAGCGCGGGGCTCCCCGGTGGAAGGCTTGGAGTCTGAGTTTGAGAAGAGTGGGGCACCTGGGGTTGCAGCAGGGTTGGAAGAGGGTGTTGGGGAGAGGGCTCAGTACGGGACCGGTGGGCTGCAGGGTAGGCAGAGAGGGGATCTATCCAGGAATCCGGGACAAGTGATGTCAGATCCAGCGTGGGGCTGGCAGAGTTTCAGATCGAGGATCTCGGATGCTCATGGTCCCATGACAACTAGGTGGACAACGTCTTGGGCACTCCTGGGCTGTCCAGGCGGACTGACAAGTGACCATTTGCCTCAGGGAGGCACTGTGATGCGGGGCAAAGAGCACCGGACTGAGGGGCTGGTTCTTAAAAACTTGCTTTACCGCTAACTCTGTGACCTTGGGCACATCATGTCCCTTCTCTGAGGCTTCATTGAGGTGGATTTTAATTCTTGCACTTTCTATGTCAGAGAGTGATTGGGAAGTTTAAATGAAAAAAACAAAAGTGCTTTATCACACATAAACAATTGTATTGTCAAGAGGAAACTTGGAGTCCAGCAGAGGATGCAGTGCAGTGAGACAGCTGATCTGTTTTGAGGTCTACCTTCTCTCCGAGACCAGGAGTTAGCAAACTCTGGCATGTGGGCCAAATGCAGCCTCCCTCCTGTTTTTGCCATGAGCTAAGAATGTTTTTAGATTTTTAATTTGTTGGGGGAAAAAAGCAAAAGAATATAATTTTATGATCCATGACAGTTATATAAAATCCAAGTTTCAGTGTCCATCAGTGAAGTTTTATTGGCACACACCCACTCCCATTCGTTTAGGTATTGTCTGGCTGCTTTCTAAGGGCAAAGTTGAGTAGTTACAGTGGAGATAGTAAGGCCTGCAAAGGCTAAAATATTATCTGGCCCTTTACAGGAAAAGTTTGCTGAGCTCTTTCCTAACCTATAGAGCCCATAAGGGCAGGGACAATGTGTATTTTGTTCCTTGCTGTAATGTCAGTGCCCAGCACAATGTTCCCAACTAGGTACTCAATAAATTTGTTGAATGAAGGAAAGAAATTCAGAGTTGAACTTTATTCCTTTATTTGCTACATTACTTTCCATCTTCAGGAATAAAGTAGCAAATGAAATGTGAATTCCTCAAAGCTCCAATTGTTTTCAAGATAAAACGTTTTGTTCTATTTATTGTACATAATTAAAATGACCCAATTATTAAAATTACTTTTTACATACAGGTATTATGACATTTGTCTGGCAGAAATTCAGCTTTATTTTTTTTAAATTTATTTTGAAGTTTTAGATTTACAGAAAGGTTGTGAAGATAGTACGGAGAGTTACTGTATACCCCTCACTCAGTTTCCCCCATTGGTAACACCTTACATTACTATGTTATAATGTAACAACTAGGAAACTGACATTGGTATACTACTATTAAGTAAAGTCTAGCTTTTATTTGGATTTCACCAGTTTTCCCATTAATGTCTTCTTTCTATTCCAGGAATCAATCCAGGATATCATATTACATTTAGTTGTCATGTTTCCTCAGGCTCCTCTTTCTGTGGCAGTTTCTCCAAAGCTCCAATCTTGGATGACAACAATAATAATAGCTAACATTTATTAAGTGCTTACCATGTGCCAGGCACTGAACTAAGCATTTTACATGTATTATGTAATTCAATACTACCAGAAACCCTGAGAGGTAGATATTATTGTTATTATCGTCTTTGAAAGATGAAGAAATTGACATACTGCTAGGAAACTTGTGCAAAATTACAGAGATGATAAATGGTGGGGCTGGGTTTCAAAGACAAGCAGTTGGATTCTAGAGCCTGTGTGCTACACTGCTTGGTAAAATTCAGTCTTGAGTAATTGGTTGAAATTGCGCTGTGCTTAGGTGCTAGAAGGTGCAGTGATGTCCTGAGGGAGTTCAAAGTCAAGTGGAGAAAGAAGTGCATCAAGCAACAATCACCATAAAGTAATATAGATGCTATGCTAAAAGTATGTAAAAATACATGGAGATGGGAGTAGTCATTTTTCAGGGGGTGGAGGGAAGGGGTTAAGAAAGGTACCTAGAGTCTGGCTGATCAAGTGTGGTCTTTAGCCCAGCATCTTGGAAATCATCTGGGAGCTGGTCAGAAATGCAGAAATTCAGACACCCCCACCCCAGATCTATGGAGTCGAATCTGCTTTTTAATAAGATTCCCAGGTGATTTGTATGTACATTCATTTTAGAATAGCTTCCCTAGAGGAGATTAGGGTACAGTGGTACTGCGTCATTTTCTACAATAGACTTCAGCTGTAAAATCTTACTGTCCTAGAGCAAGGAGATAGATGACTGAAGTCCAACCCCTTCATTTTACAGATGAGGAAATGCCCCGCTAAAGCTGGAGTTAGAGTCAGATTAGGCTTCATGCAAAGAAGAAAGGTAGCTGGGAATTGAGCAGGCAGTAGGAAGTTAGCCAAAACCTATTTGGGTATTGGTTTGATTTTTCTTTTACACCTGTCCTTATGATGAAACCTGTGAGATAAAACTTCAGAAATGTCTCTAAACACATTCTCTTTTAAGAGTCAGTGCATGCTCACTCACAATAATTTGAGGTTTTAAGCATGTTATTAAGTAGGGATTGTGCAAGATTCCTCTAGAATTAGGATTTTGTGTTTTTATGTGAGGTGAGCATGCCTTGTGGCATTTGTCACTGCAGTGGGACCTCTTTATAGTCCTCATGTTGGAAAGAGACCAATATTTACCTTTGAGGCTAATTGTGTCCTGTCAGATTGTGGCAGCAGGTAGCACCCTGGGGTGCTGTGGCATGCTGGTCTTTGCTGTGACGAACTTTGTTATGGCAGAGCTCCTATCCTGTGTCTCATTTGATCCTCATATTCCCAATTTACAGTTGCAGAAATTTAGGCAGTGAAAAGATAGATACTGTATTTTTTTGATTCTCAGGCACATTCCACCTCCCACTCCTACATTTTAACACTCTGAAATTGAGATACATGTTACAATCCACGAGGGTGTCTTACATTGAATGAGATTACGATAAATTGAAGAGCTGGTATTATGATCTCGGCTTTTCAGCTTCCAAATCCTGATCCTTTTCCTTCATACCTTGCTGCCTCCTGAGGCTAAGGCAGTAGCAGAATTATAATTAAATCATAGAAGCAGCAATTGATGTCCTGGAATTTCTCCTATTCCAACAGCCCCCAGCATATTGTCTCAGGAAAAACATTTCCATAACAATATTACTTTGTCCATATTATGTGATGGTGGTGCTATTTCAGAGTTGAGATTTTCTGTAGACTTAATTTTTAAATAATTGTGATTTCTTTGACCAGTTAGTGAAAGAATTTCAGAGAATTCTAGTTTTCCTGTAGAAAGAAAAATTATGTTTAGGTATTTCTTCCTCATATTTGCTCACTTTTCACTCTTCTCCTGTTTTATAAGGTGACAAAGAAGGTCATGATGGGAATAAAATAGTTCAAGATCAGACTGACTGCCTTAGAAGATAGAGGTTTTTGAGGAATCCGGGATTAGCATTACTTTTTGTAGCACATGTCAGTTGCTTCTTTGGTATATAGATTTGCTTGCATTTTAAGAAAAATGGGCTACAATTTCTTTAATGGTATGCTTCTGGTTTATAGATCGTTCTTATATGCGATTAACAGAAAAAGAAGATGAATCACTGCCAATAGATGTAAGTTGGTCATTTATATTCCATTAAAATATATATAACCGAATCACTTTGCCATATACCTAAAACTAACACAATATTGTAAATCAACTATACTTCAATAAAAAATATATATGTATATATTTTAAAAATCAGCCACATAGCTTAACATATATTTTAAAATTTTTTTGGTTTTTTATTCTCTTAATTTTCCAGAGATGAAATAGCATATCTGTTATCTACATTTTGTCACTCATTATAAAACCCAAAGATTTGGAAACAAAAGATTTCTGTTTGGTTTCTAGAACTTAGTTTATTTTTTTGGCCATGCCGCGCAACTTGCAGGATCTTAGTTTGCAGGATCTCAGTTCCCTGACCAGGGGTCGAACCCGGGCCCCCTGCAGTGGAAGTGTGGAGTCCTAACCACTGGACAGCCAGGGAACTCCCTAGAACTTAGTTTATAATAGTCTTTCTAGAAGTTGCTCTGTCTGAAGTCTGAGATGGACTTAAGTTGATTATTTGACTTTATTTTTTTTAAGAAAATTCCTTTTATACATAAAGTTTAAAAACAAGTAAAACTAACAAAACATTGTTTAGGGACAGATACATAGGTGGTAAAACTAAAGAAAAATAGGAAGTGCTTTTTTTTAAAGCTGAAATAATATGTGAACTTCACTCACAGTTTTTGTTTTTGTTTTTGTTTTTGTTTTTTGCGGTGTGTGGGCCTCTCACTGTTGCGGCCTCTCCTGCCGCGGAGCACAGGCTCCGGACGCGCAGGCCCAGCGGCCATGGCTCACGGGCCCAGCCGCTCCGCGGCATGTGGGATCCTCCCGGACCAGGGCACGAACCCGTGTCCCCTGCATTGGCAGGCGGACTCTCAACCACTGCGCCACCAGGGAAGCCCTCACTCACAGTTTTTTATCTTTATTGGATTTTTGTTTTGTTTTTTTTGCCTGCACCGTGTGGCTTGCGGGATCTTAGTTCCCCGACCAGGGATTGAACCCGTACCCCCTGCAGTGGAAGCATAGAGTCCTAGCCACTGGACTGCCGGGGAATTTCCCCTCCCCCCCTTTTTTAATCTTTATTAGATTTTAAAGAACAAAAGTAGTAAGTTCTTTGTAATAGAATCAACCAGTAAGTGTCAAAAGTAAAACTGACCCCATACAATTAAAAGAAAAAAACTGACCCCATTGCTCACAATTCTACCTCTACTGCCAACAGTTTGGAGTATATCAGTAGTTTAGTTTTCTTCTATGCATAAACAACATTATCTTTGTTTGTGTATGTATAGTTTTACGTAATCAAAACACAGAGTGTTTCTTTTAAAAAAGTTATGTGTATATATGTATACTTTCATAACTAGCTTTTTATTACTTAACAATTTATCTTGACATATTTTCATGACAACTCATAGATTTACCACATCCTTGTTAATGATGCCTATGATTGTATTGTATGAAATGGGTCTTGGTACACTGGTGGTAGGGATGTAAACCAGTATAACAGATGACATTAGATTTTAGTTTAGAAAGAGTAATAGCTTGTGGCTAATTTTGACTTTGTCATAATTAAAGACATGGTAGATGTGGCTATTAACTCATTCTCCCGTCACCTTTGTTTTGTGGTAGATGTGCGCACACACACACACATATACACACTCATTTATATGTTTAAAATAACTTTCTTCTGTTTACAAATGGGAAAATTTGAAAAATACAGAAAATCACAATCAAGAAAATAAAATATGCCTGTAATCCCATGTTGGTTAATATCAAACATTGCAAGTTTTTGCTTGCAGAACCTCTTTGGAAAGCAGTTTTGTATTACCTAATAAAGTTGAATTTGTGTATACTCTACGCCAGTGGTTGCACTCCCGTGTGCTAGGAGACATACACAAAGATATCCATCCTGATGTTGTAGAAGTCACAGACAGGAAACAGCCCACATAGCCGTCAACAGTAGAATGTATAAATTGTGGGATTTTCGTGTAATGAAGTACAATGAAAATGAATGGATTACAACTATGTACTTCAACAGGGAGGAATCTCACCCAAAAAAAAAGCTCAAATGGGCAAAAGTAAGCAGTGTATGTTTTAGAGGTACATACAGAGCTGGTAAAATTATAAATAAAAGCAAGGAACTGATTAATAAACAATTGGGGACAATAGTTAACTGGGAGGGAGGGTGAAGGATATAATTGGAGAGGGGTACCTGGGCCTTGAAAGGTACTGGTAATGTTCTATTTCTTAAGCTAGGTGGTGGCTAAGGGGTGTTCTTTTTATACTCTGTGATATTTAACAATAATACATTAAAACATTCATAGTTGCTCTTAGAAGCTGGTAATAGTTGATAACTGAGTTCTGAATGGCTTGGTACCTGTTTTTGCTATTTGTGCAAAACCCAGAAGTATCTTTGCAGCCGATTCACAGAACTTATAGAAGATACTGTTTTGTCTGAGTCCAAATCATTTAAAGTGAGACTCCTTGATAGGATCTAGAAGAAATACCTGTTAAGAGGCTAGAAAGAGTTGGAGAGAAAATTGTAATTTTTTATAATAATATTTGTATGTTGTTTAGTAATTTCAATCTTTATACTCACAGATAGTTCTTCAGACACTTCTGGCCTTTGCAGTTACCTGTTATGGTATAGTTCATATTGCAGGGGAGTTTAAAGACATGGATGCCACTTCAGAACTAAAAAATAAGTAAGTCTTTTCCTTTTCATAGGCATTTAATTTCGTGGGGGTTTTGCTTCATTTACATAATTTAAAATCTTTGTCTTTTATGGTACATAAAAGTCGGTTTTGTTTTTACATTTCGATTATGCAGTTTGTATGAGTAATGAGGTAAAAAAATTGAGGCAGTGTTTGATGTGACAGGAAAAATGGAAGTTGAATGACAGATTATTGACATTAGAATAAGATGTTATGTTATGGTTGCTTAAAATTACTTGTTGGCTGGTTGGATAGATAGGTGGATGGAAATAGATATATAGGAAGATATTCCCTCAGGAATTTTTTCCTTCTTTCTTCCCCACCCGCCTTGCTTCCCCCTCTCCTTCCTCCCTCCCTTCCCTCCCTTCCCTTTTCCTCTTCTTATCCTCTTGACCCAGCTTAATCTTTGGAAGATTAAGAGGTTTTCTGTTTCCTCTATCACTTGAACCTAGTCTGTGACATAAACTCTGCTCTTAGGCCCTTTTCTATCCTTGGACTAAAGTATATTTGTTATTCTGCTTTCTTTTTTTCTCCTATACTACTTCTAAGCTATTTTCATGAGCTTTGCTTGCTTTTCTTTTCCGTATTTCTGACTTGCATAAAATCATCCTTTAGCTTTATTCAATTCCGTCTCTGGACTTTACCCACCTTCTTGATCCTAGAAATTTTAACACAGTATTTCCTTAGAAGAATTCACAATAAACATTTATGTGTTAGAGGAAATTCATCCCCTTTTTACTTTTACTTTTTAATTTACATTTTAAATAGTCACATCTCAGGCTTCCCATTTTATGTTGGGGTATGCTTGGATTTTCAGGTGGGCTGACTTTGAGATTTGAGTTTTTATCAAAAGAAAAGTTTTCTTTCCTTCCAGGAAATTAATATTTAAAAACAAACCAATACCAAAAGCCATACACTTAGGTGTTTGTGAACTTTTTTTAGACTGCATATATCTCACTGGAAAGATGAAAGGATACTCCACTATCACTACCCACTACAGTTCTTACAAAGAGTGTACCAAGAATCACAGGCAAGGGGTTTAGAAAGAAAGAAGTAAAACAGAATGGCATTAAGTAGGTGGTAGCAAAATACATGAATTTACTAGGTGGTAGCAAAATATACGAGTTTGGACAACAGCAGGTACAGAAGGGCCAAAAGGAATTTTCCGTTGTACTTGATTCTTGGAAGACAAATCTGTACAATTATCAGATGGCTTGAATAGTGAGGGCCAGGTGAGAATAATCAAAGTTATAATCTATGTACTGTTTTTTTTTAAGGACTATTTGGCATGGGCTAGTGTTAGATTTATAGAGGTGATTAAAGTTGAGCAGTTATTTGTGTTTTCATAGGCATCTTGGAAGGAATGCCTGAATTAAAAAATTTGAGGGTTTTAAAGTTGCATTTCCGGGTTTCTTATTTTCCTTGTACAGGAAGAAAGTGAGATACAGTATGTTTACCAATTATAGTCTGATTTTATGGATTTAAACTTAGTTAAAACTATAACCCATAGCAAATTCATAATTTATTAGAAGCCTGCTTATTTTCAAATAAGCTTTTATAAAGGTTTATCTAAAATTGATGCTTTTTTTCTTTTAAGGACATTTGACACATTAAGGAATCACCCATCATTTTATGTATTTAATCATCGCGGTCGAGTACTGTTCCGGCCTTCGGATACAACAAATTCTTCAAACCAAGATGCATTGTCCTCTAACACATCATTGAAGTTACGAAAACTTGAATCACTGCGTCGTTAAGATTTTTACAAATTATAATAACAGAATAGGACAGGACACAGAGCTGGAATATTGGAGTTTGGGGTACAAAACACTCCCCCCCATCAGTATTTATATTGATCTTTCAGACCTAATTAAAAAAGTCTATGACCCTTGTTTATACACTGTTAATCAAATCATTAATGCAATATAAGTTATCTGTGAAATGAGTCTTTGATCTTTCATAGAGAGAATTCTTTTTTCATCTAAAACAAATTCACATGTTTTGTAAAAGTCACTGTTTTGAACACGTTTCTTTGAAAAATGATGGTTTTGTAATTATTTATTTTCTTAGATTTCTTTTCTTTTGCACTACAGTTTTTAGGATCCTTTTGGAGATAGTGTGACTACTGCATTTTGCAGCGTGAATGATAGTAAAATGGTCTTAAGTTCTTAACAACAAATGGACTTCTCTAAAGAGACCAAAATGGTGACTTACCAGTTTTTCTTATGCCCCCTAAAAAGTGGCTCTGCTTCAGCAGATACTTGCCAGTTTTTAATTTACCCATTACTTCCCACCCTACCCTGCTCCCATATACCTCCTAACATCAGTCTTGTTTCATCACTTCTCTGGGGTTCTGTGTGCAGCGAGCAATTTTTGTGTCAGAAATCCTTTGTCATAACAGATATACTTAACAAACTCAGCTTGCTGTAAAGCTACTTGTGTTCTCTTCATTTATTGGTAAAAAATGCCCCGAATTGATTATGTAGTGTAAGAATAGTTGAAGATAGACCAAAAAGACCATCCATGAATTAATTATCCTGCCTGTGTAGAAGAATAGTAATCACTGAGGAAAACTGATTACTTGTCATTAGCCAGTTTAACTTATTCAAAATCTGTTATTTTATTGCATACTAAACTAGTGAATTAGTAAAAATAAAGGAAACCTTCTCATTAAAGGTAGACTTCAACGGAATTGGGCCAAATATGTTCTAAATATTTGGAACTCATGTCTTTAAAAATAATTAAGGTCATTGAAGAAATTGTTTCATAGCTTTTGATTTGTTTTCCATCTTCATTGTATGTTGCTGAAGGTGAGGATGAGGGTACAGAGAAGAAATTTTTTAGAAACAGTAATTTCAATTTTAAGGGAATTTGGCTAGCTCTTTGATCTGCAGGAAGCTTAACATTTCTACATTTCTTCGTAGAAAACATTGCTTTTGTTGAATCATACAGGTATGGGAACATTGCTTTTGTTGAATTGTGTAGGTATAAAGGGAATAACTATGCAGATTTGAAAAGGAAATGTGCTTTAGGCAAGAGTCATGAGATGTCCTTATCCTTGAAGGCATTTTTTCCCATTAGTAATGAACCTCAGCTCTTCTCTTCTGCCTGGTAACACAGCCTGAAGTACAAGATTATTTTGTCATTGGGTTTTTATTCATTGTTTAATTTTGTTTTGCCAACCCAGTCTGTCTGTGGAACACTGACTCTGCTCTCTAAGGAGAACAAAGTTAGAAATCTGTTGAAAACCTAAAATAATTTAGAAATGAGTTTAAAATGTGAAGTCAGGGGTTAAAGTGGTTGTATTTAAATCAGAACAGTGTATGAGAAACAAGCTCCTTACATCAGGCCTGTGTACCGTTTCCTCAGGTATGACTTGATTCGCAAGAGCGTCTTATTTTCTTCTCTTTGGGGGCCTGTCTTCCTTTCCTAATATGTTTTAATAATAACTTTACTGAGATATAATTCACATACCTTACCATTCACCCATTTAAAGGGTACGATTCAGTGGTGTAATATATTCATGAAGTTGTGCAACCATGATCACAGCGAATTTGAGAACATTGCCATCAGCCCAGAAAGAAACCCTGTGCCCTTTAGCGGTTACCTGTCTTTTTCCCCCAATGCCTCCCAGCCACTAATCTACTTTCTGTCTCTGTAGATGTGTCTATTCTGGTCATTTAATATGAATGGATTCCTGCAGTATCTGGGCTTTCATGACTGGCTTCCCAAATATGGTTTTGTTCTATGTGGAGTGAGAACTTCTCCTCTTGAGAACTGATTGCTGTAAAAGGAAGTGGTTTGTAAAAATCAGTAGATGTAAGGAGGGAGGGTCACATACCTAACGGGTTTCTCAGTCCGTCTTATGCTGAATAGTTTTTTTCTCAGAGCCAAGCATTCATGGTATGTTACTACTTATAATATTTTTGTCTAGTCTCTAGAATGGATATTGATATGGATAGCCCAGTCAGGAAAGTCCTGCTAAATATGATGCCAAATAACGTGGCAAATAATTGACATAGCAGTCTTCAGTTGTGTCTAATTTTGCTAGGAGCTTGTATACCTCTGGTCAGGTGAGCTTCCCAAATTTTTTCTTTAATTTCCTCCAATGAATTTATGCTGTCTTTTAAAAGTAGGTACCATAGGATTTGGGTGATTTGGGTGCTTCATAACAGCGCTAAATGGATTAAGTTCAGAATTCTATTTATACCACTATGAGGCAGTACTAAGGTAGCCAAAAATGTAGTCATGCGAGCTAGTTAAGCCTGCAGTTGACTGTGATTTCAGTGACATTCAGAAGTATGTACTGTTGAAGGCTCTCTAGAATATCGGAAGACTTAATGACCAGGGAGCCAGCCAAATGCCATTGGCCCTAGTGGGCCAGCTGCAGAAAATGCAGATTGGTGAATTAGAGACTGTGATGCTCTGTAACTCCCTAATGATTGTTTTCTAAGCATTGTGGCTTATTTTTGAGTGGCATGACAGCATCCCCCTGGTTGTATGTGGCCTGTTTCCATGATGTATTGAGTAGTGTTGTTTGTTGTGAGCATCGATGCCTGTAACACCAAGCTAAACACATTCTTTTGGATATGTTTCCTCTCTTTAAATGACCTTGCCCTGTCCAATAAATAAATGATTGTCTCACCCTGTTTTTGGTTTTGGTTTTTTTTTTGTTTTGTTTTGTTTGTTTGTTTGTTCGTTTTACTTTTAATCTCATTTTCTTCTGTTTCTCTGTCCCCAGAAAAATGCAAGATCTAATTTTAATGACTATTTTTTCCAATGTGATGCTGTTTTACTAAATTCAGTGGATACTTTACTTTTCATTGTACATGTAAAGTCTTATTGCAATTTTATGTTTTTTTAGAGTTGAAATAGAATGTGTAATCATTTATATTTATATTTATGAATTATCAAATGCCCTTTGGAGTATAAGAATATTGGTCTTTGAGTAGCAATGTCTAATCATTCCAGCACAAATGAGTTGTATAGCCAAACTGCCATTACAAAACGGCAATTTATACTTAACAGGAAATCCTTATGATTAAAGCATCAGGGGACAAATCTAGAGTTTAATGGAAATCCAAGAGGAAGTTCTGGTTCGCAAAGCTTGGCGTTTATCTGCAGTATTTTGAAAGATAGCACTACTAGTATTCAAATCTACACAGGAATATCTCAAACTAACCTACTAATCAAGTATTCTTTTAAAAGGAAAAAAAGAAAGATAATATATGCACATGGCAAAAACCCCAGATGGTACAGAAAGGCATGAGGTTAAAACCTGCTTCCTTCCCTCCTCCTAATACCTCTCTCCAAAGGTCACCAGCTTTAAGTGTCTTGTATATTCTTTCAGGAAAAACGTTATTTGCCAGCAAATATATACTTAAAAAGTTTTTACATTAATGGGATCAGACTGTATACACTCTTCTGTACCTTGCTTTTTTTGCTACCTGTGTCTTATAAGATCTTTCTGTATCAGTATGTACAGAAATACCTCATTCTTCTTAATGACTGTGTGGTATTCTAATATATGATGTGTAATAAATGTTCAAGCATTGATGGGCTTTCAGGTTGTTGGCAATGTTTTACTATTGCTAAACCATATTGCAGTGAACTTACTTGTACATATAATGAGATTAAACTAACAAGGTTACTTCCTAGCAATAGAATTGCTGGGTCAAAGGATAGTTTTCATTTTCAGGTCAGTAGTTGTTGCCAAGCTGATCTCCAGAAATCTTTGCCCAATTATGCTTCCACATATAATGTATAAGAATAATTATTTATGAGGCTTTTGCCAATACTGGGCCCTCAACTTTTAAAAATTTGATCATCTGAAAGTGAATAAATGGTATTTTGCATCTTAATGAAGTTATAATGCATTTTAATGAAGGAGATGGAACACATTTTCATGTTTATTGGTTACTTATATTTCATTTCCTGTGAACTGTGTGGTCATGTTCTGTTTTCTATTAGATGATTTGTTTTTTATTAGTTTGTATTAGCTCTTTGTAAGCTGAGAAAATTGGTCCGTTGTCATATGTTTAATAATATTTTCCTGAGTTTTATTTATTTATGTAGTTAAACTTATCAGTCTTTATGGCTTCTGGGATTTGTGCCTTGCTTTAGAAAGGCCTTCTTTACATTTAAGAATAAATTTAATGTATTTTTCCAGTACTTTTAAGTTTTTTTTTTAACCTTTAAATCTTTGCTTCATTTGGAATTTATTTAGGTGGAAGGAGTGAGGTAAGAATTCAAGATTTTTCTCTTCCAAATAGCTATCTGGTTATCCCAACCCTATTTGTTGACTTTTTTCCACATTGATTTGAAAAACCATCCCTCATACATTGTTTCCATATATATTTAGATTTGTTTCTGAAGTCTGCAGTCTTTTGCAAAAATTACCAGTCTTTTAAGTTGTTACGCATTTTCATATTTGGCATAGCTAGTCCATACCACAATATTATTTCAGGATTTTTTTTCCTAGTTATTCTTGCATGTTTATATTTCTAGATGAACTTTAGTATCATTTTATCCAATTCTAAAATCCTATTGATATTTTTCCTAAAATTTTATTTTGAAAAATTTCAAACTTACAGCAAGTGTGAAAGAATAGTTTGATGAGTGCCAAAATACTTTTCATTTAGATTCACCATTCCTAACGTTTTGTTACTTTTGCTTTTGTTCTTTCCAAATGTGCCTCTTTCAAAACCCACCTGAATTGTTTGTGGTGAGTTACAGACTTCATCATCACGCTTCATCACATCATGACGTTCCTAAATATGTCAGCATGCCTCTCCTATGAGAGTGAAGACATTTTCCCATTTAACCACAATACCATTCTCACACTTAAGGAAAGGCTGAACCGTCTAATCTATTCAAATTTACCCATGCATCCCCAGAATGACTTTTATAGCTGCCCCCACCAAGGTTCACAAATTACATTGGTTAGTTTGTCTCTCTAGTCTCTTTTAAATAGTCCTTCTACCTCCTTTTTAAAATGGTATTTTCTAAATAAACTTATTTTTTAGAACTGTTTTAGATTTACAGAAAAATTGGGAAGATGGTGCAGAAAATCCCCACATAGCCCGCCTCAGTTTCACCACTGGTTAACATGTTAGCATGGTACATTTGATAACAATCCTTGAACAGATATTGCTACATTATTTTTAACTGGAGTTAATATTCGGATTTCCTTAGTTTTTACCAAATGTCCTTTTTGTGTTCCAGGATTCCATCCAGGATACCACATTGCATTTTTAAATTTCATTTTTAAATACTTATTTATTTATTTGGCTGTGCCGGGTCATTTAGCTGTGATGTCTTCTTAGGCTTCTCTTGGCTGTGATAGTTTTTTAGACTTTCCTTATTTCTGGTGACCTTGACAGTTTTGAGGAATACTGGTCAGGTATTTTGTACAATGTGCCTCTACTGGGATTTGTCCAGTGTTTTTTACCATTATTAGACTTGGATTATGTGTGCCATTGTTATCATACCCAGGGCATACATTTATTAACATGAATTATAAATGTTGATTTTTTTTTTTTTTTTTGGCTGTGCCACGCAGCTTACAGGATCTTAATTCCCTGACCAGGAATTGAACATGGGCCATGGCAGTGAAAGCGCGGAGTTCTAACCAATGGACTGCCAGGGAATTCCCTGTTGATGTTATTCTTGAACACCTAAAGCAGTGTTTGTCAGGTTTCTCCATTGTAGAGTTACCCTTTCCATACTGTCCTCTTTGGAAAGAAGTCGCTGTGCACAGCCCACACTTAGGAAGTAGGGAGTTATGCTTCACCTTCTTGAGGATGGAGTATCTACATCAGTTATTTGGAATTCTGCACGGGAGGTATGTCTCTTCTCCCCCACTTGTTAATTTATTCAGTATTTTATTTATATGAGTTTGGCTCATGGATATTAATTTATTTTGTACTCTGGGTTATCATGTAATACTACTTCATTTTGTTGCTGAAATTGTTCCAGTTTTGAACATTGGTAGCCGTTTCATTTGCCTCTTGTGTCCCTTTGACATCACTCCCTTTGACATCACTCCCATTACTGTGGATTTTTTTCCCCAGCATTTCTTACTTTCTGGCACTACGAAATGTTCCAGGCTCATCTTGTATATTTCCTTCCCCAGTCCTAGAGTCAGCCTTTTCTCCAAGGAACCTGGTTCTTTTTATTGGAGAATGGTATTAGAAACCAAGATCTGGGCCCTAGTCATGCTCAGTTGCTCCTGGGGTTTTGTCTCTTCAAGGCCCTTCCAGCTAACAGAGCAAGGAAATATATGGGTGTGTACTAACCTGTGCCTATACACATATGTATAAATATTCCTATATGTAACATCTGTATTTTTATTAAGTGAAACACAAGTTCTTACTGATGTTTGATCCACCACCACGTGTATCATTCTAACCTCCTCCCCTTGCTTATCTGTAAACCACCCCAACACTGAGAGACCTGGTTCCCACCGTCTGCTACCCACTTACTTGAATTGTTTAATTCCAGTATACAAGTGCAGTGTTTTCATAATTATTAACACGTATTCCCATGGGAAACAACTTTTTCAACCAAAGCACAGTGATTGTGTAAGGTTTTTTTTGCCATTCGTTTTATAGACTCCACTCATTTCCGAAGTTACTTAGGTCAGCACATTTCCTGCCCACTCTCTTCAGTACGTTTGTTTCAAAAATTTGTAATATAGTTAGATTGTTTTGTCACATTCTGCATTCTATCCTGGGATTCCCCTGACCTAAATGATTTTTTAAAATATACATCAAGTTTCACTTTTTGTGATCTAAAGTTCAGTGGATTTTGACAAATCCATGTGTTATGTATCCACAATTGCATTATCATATAGAATAAATTCACAGCCCTAAAAATCCCTTGTGCTTCACATGTTCAACCCCCTCCTTCCCCTGAGCCCCTGTTCACCACTGATCTTTTTTTTTTTTTTTTGCGATATGTGGGCCTCTCACTGTCGTGGCCTTTCCCGTTGCCGGATGCGCAAGCTCAGCGCCCATGGCTCACGGGCCCAGCCGCTCCGCGGCATGTGGGATCCTCCCGGACCGGGGCACGAACCCGTATCCCCTGCATCGGCAGGCGGACTCTCAACCACTGCGCCACCAGGGAGGCCCCCACCACTGATCTTTTTATTGTCTCCATGGTTTTGCCTTTTCCAGAGTGTCATATAGTTGGAATTATACCATATGTAGCCTTTTCAGACTGGCTTCTTTCACTTAGCAATATGCATTCAAGTTTCCTCCATGTCTCTCTGTGGCTTGATAATTCATTTTTTAAATCTCTGAATAATAGTTTCTTGTATAGATGTTCCACAGTTTGTTTATCCATCACCTATTGAAAGACATCTCCAGTTTTTGATGATTACGAATAAACACTCACATGCAGGTTTTTGTGTGGACCTATTTTTTCAAATTAGTTGGGTAAATACCAAGGTGCATGACTGCTAGATCATATGGTAAGATTATGTTCAGCTTTATAAGAAATTGCCAAGCTGTCTTCCAAAGTGGCCTTACCAATTTTGCATTCCCATCAGCAATGAATGACTTCCTGTTACTCTGCATCCACGCCAGCAATTGGTATTGTCAGGTTTCAAATTTTAACTATTGTAATAGATGTGTAGTGATATCTCATTTTAATTTACAGTTCCCTAATGACAAAGGATGTTGAGCATCTTTCATATGTTTATTTGCCATCTGTATTTCTCTTTTGGTGAAGTATCTGTTTAGATCTTTTGCTTAATTTTGAAATCCAGTTGTTTTCTTACTGTTGCATTTTAAGAGTTCTTTGTATATTTTGAATATAAGTCCTTTACAGATACGTGTTTCGCAAATATTTTCTCCCAGTCCATGGTTTGCCTTTTCATTCTCATAACAATGTCTATCACAGAGAAATTTTTATTTTACTACAGTCTAACTTATCAATTTTCTCTTTCATGTATCATGCTTTTGGTATTAAATTTAAAAGCTCATTTCCAAACCCAAAGCCATCTAGATTTTCTCTTATGTTTTCTTACAGAAGTTTTATTGTTTTTTATTTTAAATTTAGGTCTATGATTCCTTTCTAGCTAATTTTTGTGAAAGATATAAGATGTGTCTAGGTTCTTTTTTTTTTTTTATACGGACACCCAATTGTTACAACACCATTTGTTGAAAAGACTCTGCTTTCTCCATTGAATTGCCTTTGCTCCTTTGTCAAAAATAGGTCAACTATATATGTGTGGGTCTATTTCTGGGCTGTCTACTCTATTCCGTTAATCTACATGTCTACCCTTTTACCAGTACCACACTGTCTTGATTACCGTAGCTTTACACTAAGTCTTAAAATTGGGTAGTGTGAGCCCTCCCTCTTTGTCCTTATTTGTCAGTATTACATTGGCTATTCAGGATCTTTCATCTTTTTCTATAATCTTTAGAGTCAGTTTGTCGATATCTACAAAACAATTTGCTGGGATTTTGATTGGGATTGCTTTGAATCTATGGATCACATTGGAAAGAACTGACGTCTTAATAATATTGAATCTTCCATTTTGTGAACATGGAATATCTCTACATTTATACAGATCTTGTAGTTTTCCCCATAGAGATCCTGTACATATTTTGTTTGATTTATATGTATTTCATTATCTTGGTGCTATTGTAAATGGTATTCTTTTTTAAATTTCAAATTCCAGTAGTCATTGTTGGCATTTAGGAAAGCAATTGACTTTTGTATATTAACCTTGTATCTTACTCCTTTTTATCATTATTTTAAAAATTCAGGAATGGATCTTGAATTTTGTCAAATGTAATTTTGGTATTTATTGAGATAGTCATGTGTTGTTTTCTTCTTTTACCTATTACAATGGTGAATTATAAGAATAGACTTTCAAATGTTGACCCAGTTTTGCATTCATGGGATGAAACAAATATCCACTAAAGATAACAGCTTGCTAGGATTTTTGGTTTTTATGATTTTCTTTAATGTTAACCCTGCCTTTATAATACTTTTTTTAAACCACATGTTCACTACTGAAACTAGATTTCTGCTAAAAGTCGGGTTATTTCTTCCTTTGTTATTAAGGGTACTGACTTCTTTCTCTGCTGTAATTTATATGCCTTTTTTTTGCAGTCAAACATTTTATAATGTAGTATTTGGTTCATACAAAAATGTATGGAGCACATATGTAAGCTGAAACTTAACAAAAGGGACTTGCGTAAACTCACATCAAACTTAAGAACAAGAGCATTACCAATACTATTGCCTCAACCTTTTCTGTTATGTTTAGTGGGCTTTTTTGTGTGTCCTCTTTAAGAAATATTTTCCTATTTTTGAAGTCTTAAAGATATGCTTCTCTAACTTCTTCTAAAGTCTTAATTTTTCTTTCACATTTAAGTACTTGATCAATCTGAAATTTTTTTTGTATATGGTGTGAGGAAGAGATCCAATTGTATTATTTTTCACATAGATTGCCAATTGTCTCAGCACCATATGCTGCAAAAAGAAAGTCTAGTCTTTCCCCAGCGATCTTCAGTGACACCTCTGAAATGTATCACATTCCCATATATGCATGAGACTATTTCTGGGCTCTGCTATTCTGTATCATTGTTCAGCTCGTGTACCTCTGCATCTATATCACACTGTCTTTATTACTAAAGGTTAATAATAGTAAGTCTTGAGATAGTAAGGCAGATCCCCCTAATTTGTTCTTCTTTGTGTTTGTCTTGGCTATTCTTGGGCATTTACTTTTCCATATAGATTTTAGAATCAGCTTGTCAAGTTCCATGAAAAACTATTGGAATTTTGATTGTAAGTGTGTTAGATTTATACATTAAATTGAGGGGCGGAGGAAGTGGACACTGAGTCTTCCTACCTATGTGTAGACCTTGCTTTAAGTCTTCTCTGGTATCTTTCAATAAAATTTTATAATTGTCTGCTGTTATTAGACATGTTTAGTTATATTCATTCCATACATACACACACACACATTCTCTCTATATATATTTCATATATGCTATATATATTCCTATATATATATCTTTAATATTTATTTATTATATAATCTTGCTAATTTTAGTAATAGCTTAAAAAACTTACATTTCCTGAATTTCTTGTTGCTGTTATATAGAAATACAGTTAATTTTTATGTGTTGATTTTATATCTATTCTCTTTGTCAAATTCTTTGTCTGTAGACAACTTTGAGTTTTAAGTTTAGCCAAATAACTTAGTTACCTTTTATTGTCTTAGGGTGCAAGCTAGGGATTCTGGGAGTGCAGTGTTGAATAGAAGTGGTTGACATCCCTGTCTTGATCTCGCAAGGAGTACTTCTAATTTTTCACAACTAGGAATAATGTACACTATAGATTTCTGGTAGATTCACTTCTTAACAAATGCTTTTAATTTTGTCCTCATGAATAGTTGTTGCATTTTATCGTTTGTGTTTTCTGCATTGATTAAGATGATTGTATGACTTTCCTCCTTTATTTGTTAATACAGTGTGCTGGTTATTCATTTCTTGCCTCTCAGCTCCAAATTAATCTGTTTGGTCTGATCTGTGGAAATGGTGGATTCCTTTAATTTTTGTTTTTTCTTCTTATAACAGTTGTCACAGAAGTTTGTCTGTAGAGGGCGCCAGAGACATTGTAAGGGGAAAGTTTTGCTTCTGGGTCCTGGGTTGCTGGCACAGAGGGTTTCTGCTGGGCACCAGGCTTCTCCAATGCCAGGCCCTGCACTACACAGAGCTTCTCCACTGCCAGGCTGGTGCAGGGCATAGTGGCCAGCAGCTTCCCTTGAAACCCTCTCAGGCAGTAGTATACATCAGACTGCTTCTGGTGAGACATCTCTGTATACAACATTCTCAGATACCCCAGAGGCAGATTTCTAGAAATTTCCACTGGTGTGGTGCCACAACTTTACTGCCATTCTCTGAGTTGCTTCTAGTTTCCTTCAATAAGGTCAGGATTTCAACCCTTGGGCGGGGGTAATACTTTTCCTTGGGTGCTTTACCCTGCAAGGGGGCTCTTTCTTGTGTGTTCTCAGTCTAGGGGGTGGTACTATTCCTTGGGCGATATATCTCAACCCTGGGAGGGGGAACTGTTCCTTCGGTACTATAGATCAGCCATGGGGTGGGGGGACTCTTCCTTGGGTGACTATCTCTCTCACTGTGGGAGAACTTTCCCTTGGGCACTGTCTCTCAGCCGTGTTGATGAGGGGGCTTTCCTTGAGTGCTCTATTTCAGTCCATTGAGGAGGATCTCTTCCTGGGGTGATTATCTCAGTGCTGGGGGAGGACTTTCCTGTGGGTGCTCCCCATCTCAGCTATGTTGGGGGAAAGGATTTTCCTTGCTTTCTTATCAGCCATGTAGTGGGGAGTCTCTTCCTTGATTGCTCCATCTCAGCCCTGGGTTTGGGGCTGTTTCTTAGATTTTAGGAGGAACTCTACTTTGGGTGCTTTATATTAGCCCTGGGGCGGGGGCTCTTCCTTGGATGCTCTATCTTTGCCATGGGTGGGAGGTGCTTGAGTGCCCTGTCTCAGCCCCATGGCAGGGAGGAGCTCTTCCTAGGGCCTTCTATCTCAGTAGTGTTAAAGGAGGGGCTTGCCCTTGGGTGTTTGATCTCAGCCCCAGCCAAAGGGATTCTTCCTTGGGTGCTACATCTCTAATCCCAGAGGGTGGGTTTGTGGCACCACAAAAATTCTTTGCCACACATTGAGTCACAGCTGGGTCTCTCCAATTTCAACCCTCTTGGATTTCAACCCTCTTGGAGGGGAGTATTTTCCCCTTACGTTCCCTCAAAGCCCTGGAGAGGAATTTTCATTGGGTACTCTATTTCAGCCAAGTTATGGCACTCTTTCTTGGGTGTTTATGTCAGTACTGGGGGAGGAAGTTTCCTTGGGGACCCTATCTCAGCTATGCAGTAGCAGAGCTTTCCTTGGGAGCAGTTATCTCAGCCCTGGTGGGGACATTTCTTTGGGTGCTCTAACTGTCCTGGGAGTGGTACTTTCCCTTGACTGTTCTTTCTAAGCCCTGAAGGGTGGCTCTTCTGTGGGGCTCTATCTCAGTCCTGGCAGGGATGGGAGAAGCACATTATATCTGTACTCATGGAAGAGACTATTGGTATTAAGGTACAGAACATGCAATAATGCTTGTCTAACAAAAACTAGATATAATTGTATTCCATCTACCCCAATCCTCAGTTAATTAGATTTTTCCTTAATCTTTCTGTGCCTTGGTTTCCTCATTTATAACAATGAGGATGGTAATCACGCCTAACTCATCGGGTTCTGCAGAGGATTAAGTGAGCTAATAGATGTAAAGCATTTAGAATTGTACCTGGCAGGTAGTAAGTGCTCAATGAAATGTCTTCACCCTCTTTGGACTCTTCTACTATGGGAAATGCAAACATTCTTTATCATGACTCTATTCAAATAATGGGGGGGTCATAGTCTTTGTTATCCTTGGATGATAACTGCTTAAGGATGGCCTTCTATACTTCTGATTCTTATCCCCCAACATTGAAAAGTACCCCCCACCGACCCAGCACCTAGGTGGGCATATTTGAATCTCCTTGTGTTTGGGGGTGAGGGGACTTAACATTTTCAAACCACCCTACCCTTCACCATCTATGTGTAGCACTGGGTAAAGTGGTAATCAGTATTTGTTAATGATGAGTGTAAAGTATAAAAGGACACACGTGCAAAAGAATGACTTTCTCTAAAAAGGGTTGATGCAGAATGAGCTGAACTTCTTCAATGGGTAATTATGCGTTTGTTCCCTTTTGGTTGATGAGAGCCGCTGTTTCCGCAAACATTCTGATTAATCATGGTTGTGCCATGTTTGACTTTGGACAACACCTTGCATTTTAACTTCCTTATTTCACTTAAACTGGATTAAAATTAAGTCGCATTTCTGAGAACAGAGTGTTTCTTGGGGGATGGCAAAATTTTGCCCCATGATTAAAATCATATTAATGGTGCAAACGCATGGTTGTATACACATTTGAAGACTTTTAATTTTGTGATGGTTGAATTTTGTGATGGTTGTATTAATGGAATATGTTGATTGATTTTTTTCAGTGAACGATGACTGATGAAGCTGATGACTTTGCTGCAGGACTTGAAAACAGAATGAAAAGTCCTAAAGAACCCAGTAGTCTTTGCTCATCTAAGAGAAGGTAGAGTATGGCCTTGCTGTTAATGAAATAGGAAGGAAAATGGTAATTAATGTCTTTGAGGAACAGAGAGATATGAACATGTTTGCAAGTGGAAGAGAAAGAATCTAATAAGGTGCAACAATTTGCAGTTGCTGCAAGTGTTAGGAGGATGGAGCAGGTTCCTGAAGCAGTAGGAGAGGATGGGCTCAACAAGAGGATGGGTCTGCATGTTGTCACCTCCTGTTCATATTCTAATCCAGAGGAGTCTGGCTTCTGCAACTTCCACTCCACTGAAACTGTCATGTCAAGCCCCCAGTGTCTGCTCCATGTTGCTTTTAACTTCTCAGCAGTATTTGATACAGTTTTTCACTCACTCCTCCCTGGAAATCTTCTTGGGTTTCCAGAAACCACATTTCCCTGATTTCTTCCGTTTGCCAATACTCTTTTCATTCTCCTTTTCTAGTTGTTTCTTTTCATTCCCACCACTAAATATTGTAGGGCCCCAAATCTGGATCCTGGGCCTTCTTCCCTTGAATATACTCTCTCCCTAGATGATCCCACATAGTCTTAGAGCTTTAAATATGATGTGTATTTCAACAATTCCTAAATTTATACCTCTAGACTACAACTTACTCCTGAACTGCAGACTTAAACTCAAATACGTACATGTTATCTCCACTGGCATGTCTAAGAGACATTTAAAACTCAATCCATTCCATGTGTTTAAACTGAACTTCTGAACTCATTCCCCTGCAAAAGCCTTTTCTGCATTACAGCGTTTGTTTATTTTTGCTTTTGTTGTCTGTGCTTTTAGTGTCATATCCAAGAAATTATTGCCAAGTCCAATGTCATGAAGCTTCTCCCCTATGTTTTCTTCCAGGAGTTTTATAGTTTAGGTCTTACATTTAGGTCTTTAATCCACTCTGAGTTAATATTTGTTTATGGTATAAGAGTCTAACTTCATTCTTTTTTTTCTTAATATTTATTTGGCTGTGCCAGGTCTTAATTTCTGCATGTGGGATCTTCGTTGCGGTATGTGGGATCTTTAGTTGCGGCATGTGAACTCTTAGTTGCAGCATGTGGGATCTAGTTCCCTGACCAGGTATCAAACCTGGGTCCTCTGCATTGGGAGCACAGAGTCTTAGCCACTGGAGCACCAGGGAAGTCCCTTCATTCTTTTTATGTGGATAAGCAGTTTTCCCAACACCATTTTTTTTTTTTTTTTTTACTTTTTGGCCATGCTGCGTGGCATGCGGGATCTTAGTTCCCCGACCAGGGGGTCAAACCTGTGCCCCCTGCAGTGGAAGCGTGGAGTCTTAACCACTGGACCACCAGGTAAGTCCCATTGTTTTGAAGGCACTCTTTTCTCCATTGAGTAGTCTTTTTCTTTTTTTTTTTAAAGATTTTTTTTGATGTGGACCATTTTTTTAAGTCTATTGAATTTGTTATAATATTGCTTCTGTTTTATGTTTTGGGTTTTGGGCTGTGGGACATGTGGGATCTTAGCTCCCTGACCAGGGATCAAACCCACACCCCCTGCATTGGAAGGCAAAATCTTAACCACTGGACTGCCAGGGAGGTCCCTCCATTGAGTAGTCTTGACACCCATATAGAAGAGCATTGGACCATATATGTGAGGGTTTATTTCTAGGATCTCTATTCTATTCCATTGGTCTATTTGTGTGCCTTTATGCCAGTAACACACTGTTTTAATTACTATAGCTTTGTAATATGTTTTGAAATCAGGAATGTAAGTCTTCCAATTTTATTCTTTTTCAAATTATTTTTGTCTATTCAATGTCCCTTGAGATTCTATAGGAATTTTAAGATCAATTTTTCTATTTATGTAAAAAATGACATTGGGATTTTGATAGGGATTACATTGTAGATTGCTTTGGTTAGTATGGGCATCTTAACAATACTAAATCTTCCAATCCATGAACATGGGATGCCTTTCCATTTATTTGTGTCTTCTCAAATTTCTTTCAGCGATGTTTTGTAGTTTTCAGTGTACAAATCTTTCACCTTCTTTGTTAGGTTTATTTCTAAGTATTTTATTCTTTTTGATGCTCTTATAGATGGAATTGTTTTCTTAATTTCCATTTCAGTTTGTTCACTGTTAGTGTATAGAAATGCAAGTGCTTTATGTGTGTTGATTTTGTATCCTGAAACTTTCCATGGGGTTTCATTTTATAATCCCAGGTAGATTGTAAGCTCCTTTTTGTATCCCTCACAATGTCTTATACAACAGAGGTGTTTTAGGCATCTTTTGGTTAGTGAAATACCTGTTTATTTTCAGATTTAAAAGAAGATTCAGCACCTTGAGAAGGTACTAGAAAAATAAATTCCCACCATCTTCACAACAAAGTTAATATAATCCTATTACAACTATCAGTGAGAAACTAAGAAAAGCTTGCTGTGCTGTAGGATGGTGCTGGATATTGCTGAAGTTTCCTAGACTATGGCATTCAAGGGAATTGCCTTCCAGAAAGAAAAAGCAGTGGAGCTTTTTATTGCTATCATTCTATGTCAGTAAAATCTGGCTTTGGCCCTAAGAATTTTCTTTGAAAATATAGTTTGCTTTCCTATTTATTTGTTTTCCCTTTGAGGAGGGGTATGTTATTAACTCATCAGGCTAAATACTATTATAGTCCTGGTTTGTGCAGCAGGTCACATTGCTGGTATTTATAACTACCTTCTTTCATTACCATTGTCCTCAGCCAGCACTCAGCTCTTCATGGTTCTTTCCCTGGGGAGGTGACTCAACGTTCATTCTTTTTTTTTTTTTTTTTTTTT
>NW_006789873.1:2598160-2613258 GCF_000442215.2 Lipotes vexillifer | reverse complement strand
CGGGGCACGAACCCGCGTCTCCTGCATCGGCAGGCGGACTCCCAAGCACTGCGCCACCAGGGAAGCCCCTCAACGTTCATTCTTGAATGCTTTGGCCATTAGATGTTCTGCCTCAGTTAGGTTATTATAATTATCCATTGACATTTCTCCCCAGCTTTACTGACAAATAAAATTGTAAGATATTTAAAGTGTACACTGTGATGATTTGATATACATACACTGTCTGCTGACTTTAATCACAAAACATGGGAGTATCAAGCAGCTCTCTAGATATATCATAGTTCTCCATAGCCCCTTTAGTAGTAGGTAATCAACTTGCCTTTGATAGTCAGGTTAAATCACTCAGGCCAGGACAGTATAGCCCTTCTTCGCCTGTTGCTTGAGAGGGATGGGGAGTCCAAAGTGGTCAGCTGGAAGTTCCAACTTCCCATTCAATGAAGTCATTGTTGTATCCCATGGTGAAAGCACATCTTCTTTCTTTGGAACTCAGATCTCTCCCTCAGAAGAGCTACAGCTCTTGTTGTGGGGACAAGACATAAAGTTTTTCTATTGTATCTCCAGAGTTAATAGTGAGGAGAGGCACTTCCATTTACATACCTTGATTGGAGGACCCGTGAATCCATTTTATGGGAGAAATAGCACCATATATCTATGCATATAAATACTTAGAGCATTACCATCTCCTAGAGGTTGTTGCCCCAGCCCCTCAAGTTTTTACCACCTAGCTAAAAACATATGTGAGTCTTCCAAAGGTCATTTCACTTCAGGATGAGGGGAAACACAATAAGACCAGTGACTTCTATGAACACTGCTCCATTGCTGCACACGTTTCCTGTGAAATGGGTTCCTTATTTAGAAGTGATGCTGATTGGAATACCATGATGGTGAATAAGGCATTTTTCAAGTCTATAAATATTCGTTTCTCCAAAGCACTTCAGGTGGGAAGGAAAATCCATATCTAGAGTGTCTATTTGAGTGTGGACAAAGCACTGCCCCTTCCTTAATGGAAGTGGTCCAGTGTAATCACCTGCCACCTGGTAACTGGCCCATCACTCTGGAGACTGATGCCATATCAAGGGCTCATTGTTGGTCTCTGCTTCTTGCAGATCGGGCCCTCAGCAGTGATTATAGTGACATCAGCCTTGGCGAGTGGAAGCCCATGTTGCTGAGAAGAACCTCCATTCTTGCCACTTGGCCACTTGGTTCTTGAGCCCATTGCGTTGTGACCTGAATGCTGGGGAAAGAGGCTGATTGATATCTAGATAATGAATATCCTATCCATCAGATTATTAAAATTCTGCTCTGCTAAGCTTATTTGCTGAGAACTCTCGTAAGACACAAGTATCTTCATGTCATCTATCCACTTGGACAGGTGTATCCACATACTTTTTCCCTGGACCTCCTTGTCCCAAATGTTCAATCATGCATCCTCAAAGTCCCTGACCCTTCAGCCAATAATTCGGACATGACCTATGCATGGATATGCATTCATACTTGTGGCCGTCTCTCCTCCAGGCGGAATGAACAATCAGGTGCACTGCTCAAAGTTCTTCCCTCTGGGGGGCTTACCCTTCACCATATCCTTCCGGGCTGTCCCAGAGTGTACTGGGACAGAGTGCTGCAGCTGTCCACTTTTGGCCTGTGTGGTAGGCAGGGTTCTAAAGGTGTCCCTTCAAGATTCCAGTCTTCTGGTTACTCAGTCAAACACTAATATAAGTACTGCTGTAGTGGGATTTTTTAAATGGAAAATGAGTTTTATTTTGGTAGCATTGAAAGAAGAAAAAAACAATGGAATTTCTACATTGAGGTGAAAGCAATGTTTAAACTTTCTTAGCAATGAAATATATTCCAAAAGAAAGTATGTTTCATGAACATTCCAAAGCACAGGTGAATCTTAACAGTATAGGAATCTGTAATACTGAAAATGACTCTCTTCTGACAGGGTGTTTAACAAACATATTTTAAAAATTATAGAACCAGTAAAGCAATCCCTTCCAAATAACTGTGTCAAGAGTGAAATGGCTTCTTACATTAACACTCTAACAATTTCATTTTAATACTTTTTACTGCTATGACAATTTTACATAAATTCTGCTGTACTGAAAGTAAGCTTTGTAATTACGCTTAAAAGCTTTTGCACAGCAAAGGAAACCATAAACAAAATGAAAAGACAACCTACAGAATGGGAGAGAATATTTGCAAATGATGCGACCAACAGGAATCAATTTCCAAAATATACAAACAGCTCATACAGCTCAACGCCAAAAATTCCACCCCCAAACCCAATCCAATCAAAACATGGGCAGAAGACCTAAATAGACATTCTCCAAAGAAGACATACAGATGGCCAAGAAGCACATGAAAAGCTGCTCAACATCACTAATTATTAGAGAAATGCAAATCAAAACTACGATGAGTTATCAACTCACACCAGTCAATGGCCATCATCAAAAAGTCTACAAATAATAAATGCTAGAGAGGGTGTGGAGAAAAGGGAACCCTCCTACACTGTTCAAATGTAAATTGGTGCAATATCTATGGAGAACAGTATGGAGCTTCTTTAAAAAACTGAAAATATAGTCACCATGTGTCCAGCAATCCCACTCCTGGGCATATATCTTGAAAAGATGAGAACTCTAACTCAGAAATATACATGCACCCCAATGTTCATAGCAGCGCTATTTACAGTAGTCAAGACATGGAAGCAACCTAAGTGTCCACCAACAGATGAACGGATAAAAAAGATGTGGTATATTTATACAATGGAATATTATTCAGCCATAAAAAAGAATGAAATAATGCCATTTGCAGCAACATGGATGGACCTAGAGATTGTCATACTAAGTGAAGTAAGTCAGGCAGAGAAAGACAAATATCATATGATATCGCTTATATGTGGAATCTAAAAAAAAATGATACAAATGAACTTATATACAAAACCAAAATAGACCCACAGACACAGAAAACAAACTTATGGTTACCAAAGGGGAAAGGATGGGGAGATAAATTGTGTATTCAGGATTAACAGGTACACACTACTATACATAAAACAGATAAGCAACAAGGATCTACTGTATAGCACAGGGAACTATACTCAATATTTTGTAATAACCTATAAGGGAAAAGAATCTGAAAAAAATAGATATAGATGTATGTATAACTGAATCACTTTGCTGTACACCTGAAACTAATACAATATTGTAAATCAACTATACTTCAAAAAAATGTGGTATATACGTACAATAGAATAGTACTCAGCCATACAAAGAATGAAATTCTGCCATTTGCGGCAACATGGCTGGACCTAGAGATTATCATACTAAGTGATGTAAGTCATACAGAGAAAGACAAATATCATATATCACTTATACATGGAATCTAAAAAAATGATACAAATGAACTTATTTACAAAACAGAAATAGACTCATAGTAAACTCATAGTACTATGTAAACAAACTCAAGTTTGTTTACTCATAGTAAACAAACTTATGGTTACCAAAGGGGAAAGTGGGGGGGAGATAAATTGGGAATTTGGGATTAACAGATGCACACTACTATACATAAAACAGATAAACAACAAGGACCTACTGTGTAGCACAGGGAACTATATTCAATAGCTTGTAATAACCTGTAAGGGAAAAGAATCTGATAAAGAATTTATCTATCTATCTATCTATCTATCTGTATATCTGAATCACTTTGCTGTACACCTGAAACTAACACAACATTGTAAAACAACTATACTTCAATTAAAAGAAAAACTATTTTCCATACACACAAAAAAATAAGCTTTGAATTCTGGAAGGACGTTGGTGTTGAGGAGAATAACTACCATGGCTTCCAGTTCTTTGACAAAACCTCAGATGCGTGGCTTTCTGGCCAAGCATCTGTGATTTCACATTGTTGGAACATTCTTTATATCCCTGGGGGCTGCAGCTTTCTATAATTTTGCTGTGGCTTAATCAAGTAAAAAATAAGCTTTGAAAGTGAAAATCTGTATAAAGTTCCAGATCAAAAGATTAATAGATGCAACTTAATAAGGTTTCTTCTCCCCTATCTATCAATTAACAATAATGATTAGCTTTAGCAGACAGGGGTTGAACTTTTAAATACAATCCCCCAAACAAAAAGTTAAGTTTTGAATCTTATTCAGATATCACTAGAAATCTTTAGTCTATTCAGGCACCTTTTACAAGAATGGTTTCTTTTTTTTTTTGTATTAAAACAGAAACCAATTTCTAAACCCTTTTATTCAATTGTATATCCTGATTGGACAAATATGAAAAATAGAAGACTGTCTCTTTTGCTTTTGTAATTGTGATTTTCACTGCAGTCTTAGCTTATTAGGGGAAGAGAAATACTCCAATTTCTAAAGGATTATAGGACCCCAGCTCTGAACTTGCACTAATTTCCTGGAGACAAACATCATTCTAGTACATTTGAGAAACAATTTGCCTTACTCCTGGGCCTTAGTAGAGACTGAATGCTTGACCACGGGACACCAAGTTCCCATGCCACCTGAGCTGCCCATCCTAACCCGGGTGTTTTATTACCAACCAAGTCACAGTGGAGGGTATGCACAGAAGCAGCGTGCTATCAAATGGAAGAGGTATGTACAAGAGTGGATTCAAGTAGGTCCTGAAGCCACAAGTACTTTGCATGAGCAAGTGGCCACAAACTCATGGCTCTGCCTCCTGCTACATTAACTCCTCTCTCTTGCTTGGAAGAATTTTAAGATTAAAGCAGCAGGTTCTCATTAGTTATCTATTTTGTATATAGTATCAATAGTGTATATATGTCAATCCCAGTCTCCTAATTCCTCCCACCCACCCCCTTCCCCTTGGTATCCATACGTTTGTTCTCTATGTCTGTGTCTCTATTTCTGCTTTGCAAATCATCTCTACCATTTTCTAGATTCCACATGTATGTGCTAATATACGCTATTTTCTGAGTTACTTCACTCTGCATGACAGACTCAAGGTCCATCCACATCTCTACAAATGACCCAATTTCGTTCCTTTTTATTGGTGAGTAATATTTCATTGTATATATGTACAACATCTTCTTTATCCATTCCTCAATTGATGGACATTTAGGTTGCTTCCATGTTCTGGCTATTGTAAATAGTGCTGCTATGAACATTGGGATGTGCGTGTCTTTTTGTTTATTTATTTATTTATTTTTGGCTGTGTTGGGTCTTCATTTCTGTGCGAGGGCTTTCTCTAGTTGTGGTAAGCGGGGGGCCACTCTTCACCGCAGTTCAGGACACTGTGAAGTGCCCCTGGGGAAGTAAATTTGACAAAAAGGAATCCAAGAGAACTGGATATTCTGTTGTTGTTTTTTTTTCTTTAACATCTTTATTGGAGTATAATTGCTTTACAATGGTGTGTTAGTTTCTGCTTTATAACAAAGTGAATCAGTTATACATATACATATGTCCCCATATCTCTTCCCTCTTGTGTCTCCCTCCCTCCCACCCTCCCTATCCCACCCCTCTAGGTGGTCACAAAGCACCGAGCTGATCTCCCTGTGCTATGCGGCTGCTTCCCACTAGCTAGCTATTTTACATTTGGTAGTGTATATATGTCCATGCCTCTCTCTCGCTTCATCCCAGCTTACCCTTCCCCCTCCCCGTGTCCTCAAGTCCATTCTCTAGTAGGTCTGTCTTGCTTTGATTTTAAGTTGAATACTTCTGTTTCTCCCCTAGGAATAAAGTGGGTTGTAGATTTCTGGTAGACACCTGTCTTAACAAATGCTTTTAATTTATCCTCATGAATATCTGTTGCGTTTTTGATGATATAACTTTCCTCTTTTTATGTACTATAGTGTGCCAGTTTTGGATTTTTTACCTCTCAGCTCTGAAGTCACCCTTTTGGCCTGATCTGTGAAAGTGGTTCTGGTTCCTTTAATTTTTTTCTTCTTGCTGAAGTGAACACAGAAGTCAGCCTGTAGAGGGACCCAGAGGCAACGCTGGCGGAAGCTGGCTCTGGGTTCTGGGCGGCCACCTGTCTAGGCGGAAGCGTCCCCAGTGCGCAGTGGTGTGGGGCTCGTGCCGGCAGCAACTGTGGCCAGAAGCTTCCCTCGAGCCCCCTCGGGCAATAACACATCGGCTTCTGGTGAGACACTTACTCGTGTACTTCACTCCCAGGGACCCTAGAGGGTGTATGTCCAGCAACTGCCTCAGGGCACACTCCAGAAAGTTCCACCCGTGAGGCTCCACCCATTTACCGCCATTTTGTGAGTTGCTTCCAGGCTCCTCCGTTAAGGTCAGGATTGACAGTGGGAGTGTGGACTCCTTTCCCCAGGCGCCTTCTCTCTGCCCCGGAGGGTGTCAGTCCCTGTGTGTTTTCCGTCCAGGGTGGGACCCCCTCAGCTCTGGGGAGATGCTGCTTTGGGGGCTGGCCTCAGCCCCGGGGAGGCCATTCCTCGGGTGCCTTAGCTAAGCCTTGTCGGGGACAGGCCACTCCTGGCACTCCTGCCCAGGTCCGGGAGGGTTTAACTGGTGTGATTCTCCCCACGCAGGTGAGGGGGTGCTCCCGCTGGGGCCCATGGGAGGCCCGGGGGCCGAGCGCTTCTTGGTGTCTGTCCCAGCCCTGAGAAGGGAGGTTTCCTAGGTGGGTCACCCCAGGGCTGCGGCTCCCTCTCCCTTGGCTTTCCTTCATTTGTGAGAGCCTCTCCTCAGGTGCCCAGCTCAGCATGGGGGGCACTTGTCCTTCGACCCTCTGTGTCCACTCTGATCGGGTGGCTTTTGCTTGTGATCTGCTCGTGGCCCGTGGGGACTGTTAGTGGGAGCGCTGTTCTCTATTCTGAGAGGACTTAGCATTGGTGCTGTCACAGCCGACGGGGTGCCGTTCCAAGGATGCTCTGAGACTAGGGTGGACCTCTCCCTTGGGGGCTGTGGCTCAGCCGTTGTGGGAGAGAACTTTCCCTTGGGCACTTTCTCAGCACTGGGGGTTTGGGCTCGTTCTTGGGGCTCCCTGTGGGATCCGAGGCAACTGAGACTGTTCCTTGGAAGGTTGGCCCTTGCCCAGGACGGAGACTCTGTTTTGAGTGCCGTTTCTTAGACCGAGGTGAGGACGTTTTCTTGGGCACTTTATCTCGCTTATGTAGGGGTGGCTCCTGGTTCTTGGGTCCTCTGTTTCAGCCATGGCTGAAGAGTCTTCTTTGGGCTTTTGTGGCCGCCTCATGGGGTGGATTCTGCTTGATGTGGTCTCTCAGCCTTTGGGGGGACATCTTAGTTGGGTGCTCTAACGCTGTTACTTGGATGCTCTGTCTCAGCCCTGGGGTGGTGAGGTACTTCTAGATTTCTGGGGTTTTGGTGTGTTTTTTTTCTTTTCTTTTAGTTGCATACTTTTATGCTGATTTTAAAAACAAAACTTCTATTGGGAGAAAATAAAATTGTATATTTACAAACAGAAAACAGTAAAACATTTGTTATCTTTCCTTCTAGCCGTTTGTTTTTTACCTCTGCTTCTTTTTTTCCTTTTTTTAAATTGAAGTATAGTCGATGTACAGTAATATATAAATTACAGGTGTACAATATAGTGATCTGCAGTTTTTAAAGGTTATACTCCATTTATAGTTATAGAATATTGGCTATATTCCCTGTGTTGTATAATACAGTATATCCTTGTAGTTTATTTTATACATAATAGTTTGTACTTCTTAGTCCCCTACCCCTATATTGCCCCTCCCCATTCCCTCTCCCCGCTGGTAACCACTGATTTGTTCTCTGTTATCAGTGAATCTCTTTTTTTTGGTTACATTCACTTGTTTGTTGTATGTTTTAGATTCCACATATGAGTGATATCATACACTATTTGTCTTTCTCTGTGTGACTTAGTTCTCTTAGTGTAATACCCTCCAGGTCCATCCATGTTGCTTGCAAATGGCAAAATGTCATCCTTTTTTATGGCTGAGCAGTATTCCATTGTATATATATACCACATCTCCTTTATCCATTCATCAGTTGGTGGACATGTGGGTTGCTTTTTATATCTTGGCAATTGTAAATAATGATGTTATGAACATTGGGGTGCATGTATCTTTTCGAATTAGTGTTTCTGCTTTTTTCGGATATATATCCAGGGGTGGAATTGCTGGGCTTTTAGCAGTTTTTTAATGTGCAAATATTTATGCTTTTTACCCCAAGTTGAGATCATACTACATATCTTAGAATTTGCTACATTTTTTTCTAACTTATGTCAGAAGCCTTTTCTCTAGATCATAAATGTTATTCTGAAACTTGTGTTTTAATGGTTGCAAAGTATTTAATCATATAGTTATATAATGATTTTTATTTACTTCTGCATTGTTAAGCATCCAATTTATTTGTGATTTTTCAATTTTATAAATCTTTATGTATAATACAATATTTATATGTAAGCATTTATAAAATTCATCTCTACAAATTAGTAGGAGTAGTATCTCATGGGAAGAAATCATGAAAGATGCACCTCCAGAAAAATTGCAGCAATTTAGAAGTTTGTGTGAAGGCATATTTTCTTATCATCTTGACCATGACAACTCCCGGTTATTATTTAATTTTAACATTTATAGGGAAAGTTGTGTTGTCTTGCCTTCCTTTTAACTTCTTTCCTTATTTTCTGTATTAGGTTTATTTCATTCCAAATATCTTAAACAGCAAAAATTTTCTTTAAGAAAAGAATACTGCATAGCTTGCAACGAGCTAGGGGAAAAATTTACAATGAATAATAGAGATATGAGGTATATGTTCTCAACATATAAAAAGATATAACTCAGTATGAAAAGGGCAAACATAGTAGCTGGGAAAATCAAGAGCATTTCAAGAAGAAGCAATTCACTAAAGGAGAAGTAACAATAGCCAACATATGGGGATACGCTTTTTCTTCACTAGCAAGGTTGATGTCTGTTGTTTTGGTCTATTTTTTCCTTTGAAGGGAATATGCCTACTCCCTCTCACAGGGTCTTATTAAAACTGTTCTTCTCCTGAAACAGACTAGGGCACTTCACACTTTTTGCAGAGAGAACTCAAGGCTGAGTTGTTCACACAGCAACACCTTAAAGAAACTCTCCATTAGTTCATGCTTTCTATTGCTCCAAGAATTACCTTGCTGCAACTCAAAGCAGATTGCTCGATAGTATTTTCTTGATTTCTTTATCTCAGCCTTAAGAGAGTTCTAGCTAACCTTTCAACTATGTCCTTGAGCTTCTAGGTGTAAACCTGGGTTCAGCAAGCAATGTATGAGAGTTCCAGTTGGACCACATACTCACAAACACTTGCTCTGCAGGCAGTCTTTCATTTCATTCTGGTGGGTGTGCAGTGGCTTCTCATTATGTCTAAACTTGCATTCCTCTGCTGATTAATGAAGTTGAACACCTTTTAGATATGGATTGGCCATTTGAGTATGTCTTATACGAAGTGCCTTTTCAGGTCTTTTGCCCATATTTTATTAGGATGTTTGTAAGTTTTAAATTGATTTACAGTTCTGCATATATTCTGGATTTCACTGATTTTTTGGAGAGAGGGATATATCCAATTATATATACATACATAAATATGCACAAATATTTATATATACATTGTTTAAATTGATTATATAATACATAGATATATATGAATAATTAAATGTATAAATGTTTATCCAATTTATATATCTACAAAATTTTGAGTATCTTCTATATACATGTTTTGCTTTTTCATTCTCTTAATCATGTCTTTTTGGTAAACAGAAGTTTCAAATTTAATTATGTCTAATTAGACAATCTATTATTTTTGGTTAGTCCTTTTTTATCCTCAAAAATAAATTTTTGCCTACCTTAAAGCCATGAAGATAATATTCTAAAATTTCCACCAGATCTCCCATTCATCTCTAATAAATTTTTGTGGAATGGGATGATGTAAGAAGCAAGCTTTATTTTTTCCCGTGTACATAACTGGACGTATTAAAAACACTATCTTATCCACAGTGGTTGGCAGGGGACCTTGTGTCATAAATTCAGTTGTTTAGCATATTTCCAGATCTGTGTCTAGATTCTCTGTCCTCTTCCATTCGTGTATTGGCCTACCCTTGCTCCATTACCAGACTGTTTTAATTACAGTACTTTTGTAGTAAGTCTTCAAATCTGGTAGTGTGTGTCCTCCAACTTTGTTGTTTTTCTTAAAGATTGTCTTGGCTATTCTAAGCCCTTTAATTTCCACACACTTTCTACTATCAGCTTGTCAATTTTCACCAAAATGCAGCATGGTGGGATTTTATTTTCTTTTTCCTTCTTTTTCTTCTTAATCTTTATTGGAGTATATTTGCTTCACAATGTTTTGTTAGTTTCTGCTGTAAAACAAAGTGAATCAGCTATACATATACATATATCCTCATATCTCCTCCCTCTTGAGGCTCCCTCCCACCCTCCCTATCCCACCCCTCTAGGTGGTCACAAAGCACAGAGCTGATCTCCCAGTGCTATGCAGCGGCTTCCTACCAGCCATCCATTTTACATTTGGTAGTGTATGTATGTCAGTGCTACTCTCTCACTTTGCCCCAGCCTCCCCTTCTCCCCTGTGTCCTCAAGTCCGTTCTCAACATCTGCATCTTTACTCCTGCCCTACCACTAGGTTCATCAGTACCATTTTTCTAGATTCCATATATATGCATATGGTATTTGCTTTTCTCTTTCTGACTTACTTCACTCTGTATGACAGACTCCAGGTCCATCCACCTCACTACAAATAACTCAATTTCGTTCCTTTTTATGGCTGAGTAATATTGCATTGTATATGTGTGCCCCATCTTCTTTATCCATTCATCTGTCAGTGGACATTTAGCTTGCTTCCACGCCCTTGCTATTGTAAATACTGCTGCAGTGAACATTGTGGTACATGTATCTTTTTGAATTATGGTTTTCTCAGGGTATATGCCCAATAGTGGGATTGCTGGGTCATATGGTAGTTCTATTTTTAGTTTTTTAAGGCACCTCCATACTGTTCTCCATAGTGGCTGGATCAATTTACATTCCCACCAACAGTGCAAGCGGGTTCCCTTTTCTCCACACCCTCTCCAGCATTTATTGTTTGTAGATTTTTTGATGATGGCCATTCTGACTGGTGTGAGGTGATATCTCATTGTAGTTTTGATTTGCATTTCTCTAATGATTAGTGATGTTGAGCATCCTTTCCTGTGTTTGTTGGCAATCTGTATATCTTCTTTGGAGAAATGTCTATTTAGGTCTTCCGCCCATTTTTGAATTGGGTTTTTTGTTTTTTTGATATTGAGCTGCATGAGCTGCTTGTATATTTGGGAGATTAATCCTTTGCCAGTTTGCAAATATCTTCTCCCATTCTGGGGGTTGTCTTTTTGTCCTTTCGTCTTTTTTTATGGTTTCCTCTGCTGTGCAAAAGCTTTGAAGTTTCATTAGGTCCCATTTGTTTATTTTTGCTTTTATTTCCATTTCTCTAGGAGGTGGGTCACAAAGGATCTTGCTGTGATTTATGTCATAGAGTGTTCTGCGTATGTTTTCCTCTAAGAGTTTGATAGTGTCTGGCCTTACATTTAGATCTCTAATCCATTTCGAGTTTATTTTTGTGTATGGTGTTAGGGAGTGTTCTAATTTCATTCTTTTACATGTAGCTGTCCAGTTTTCCCAGCACCACTTATTGAAGAGGCCGTCTTTTCTCATGGTGGGATTTTAAATTGGATTAGTAGAGATCATTTTGGATAGAATTGACAGTAACGACTCAATAATGAATCTTGCAATCCATGCAAAAAGTATTTCTTTCTGTTTCTTGAGGTCTTTACTTTCTCTCAGTGATGTTTTATACTTTTTGTGTTGTGCTCTAGCACTATTTACTTAGATATTTGATGTTTTTCATACTATTATCAATGGCACTTAAAATTTCATATTCTAATTATTTGTTGCTATTATATGGGAATAGAAAACTGGTAATAATAATAACCACAAAGTGGTTTTTATCATAACTGATAAGTTGATTAAGTTCACTTATTAACTCTAATGATTTTATATTCTTTTGCATATTCTATGTAATGCCATCTGTGAATAATGACAGTTTTACTTTTTCCTTTCCAAACTTTACAACTATTATAATTTCCTGGTAATACTTCACTTTTTAGAACCATCAGTAAATTGTTGATGGATAGTGAACATCCTATTTTCCAAACGCAGGGAGAAATGTTTGATATTTCATCATTAAGTGTGACATTTGCTATAGATTTTTAGGGGGTAGATACACTTTATCAGATTAAGGAAGTTGCCTTCTATGCTAGATTGTGGATAGTTTTTATCATGAATAGGTGCTGAAATTTAACCCATCTATAGAAGTGATCATAAGGTTTTCCCTTGGTTTGTTGTTGTTGTTAAGTGTTGTTAAGCATTACATTGATTTTTGAATTTTAAACCAATCTTACCTCCCTGCAGTATACCCTCATCAAGACAGGATGTATATCCTTTTTATATATTATTGTATTTTATTATTCGTTGGTTTAGGATTATTGGGTTTAAGTTCAGGAGAGATATTAGTATAAAGACCTATAGTTTTCTTTTCTCCAAATGTCCTTGTGAGATGTTGTTATCAGTTTATATTGGCCTTCTAAAATGAGGACAAAGAGGCACAGTGGATGAGAATCCACCTGCCAATGCAGGAGACACGGGTTTGATCCGTGGTCTGGGAAGATCCCACATGCCGCGGAGCAATTAAGCCCGTGCACCACAACTACTGAGCCTGTGCTCTACAGGCTGCGAGCCACAACTACTGAGCCCATGTGCTGCAATTACTGAAGCCCACGTGCCTAGAAGCCTGTGCTCTGCAACAAGAGAAGCCCTCGCTCGTCGCAGCTAGAGAAAGCCCGGTCGCAGCAGCAAAGATGCAACACAGCCAAAAAAAAAAATTAAATAAATAAATAGGAAAAAAAACAGTAAACTGATTTGAAAAATAAAATAAAATGAGGACAAAGAAAGGGAATTATTTCCCCCTAGAAAAGTAATGCCCTTCTTTGTTGAGAGTTGCCCATTCCCCAAGCATTCTGATTGCTCATGGTTACACCGTGTTTGGCTTTGGACAGCACCTTGTGTATTAGCTTCATCCTTTGAAAATTTTTATTTTTTTATTTAAAAAATATTTATTTATTTACTTATTCATTCATTCATTTTTGGCAGCATCGGGTCTTAGCTGCGGCACGTGGGGTCTATCGTTGTGGTGCATGGGCTCTTCATTGCAGCGCTCGGGCTTCTCGCTAGTTGTGGTGCGTGGGCTTCAGGGCGTGCAGGCTCAGTAGTTGTAGTATGCAGGCTCTCTAGTTGTGGTGCATGGGCTCCAGAGCGCATGGGCTCTGTAGTTGCAGCATGTGGGCTCTCAACTTGTGGTGCGTGGGGCTCAGTAGTTGCGGTGCATGGGCTTAGTTGCCCCAAAGCATGTGGCATCTTAGTCCCTGACCAGGGATCGAACCTGCACCCCCTGCTTTGGAAGGCGGGGTCTTAACCACGGGACCACCAGGGAAGTCCCAGCTTCCTCCTTTTTTAAACTATAGACTGGATTAAAATTCAGTTGCATTTTCTGAAAAGAGTCTTTGTTGAGGTATGGTAAATATTGGACCATGGTGAAAACTCAAATTAATTACTCAACTTCTTGGTTATATATACATATGCAAACTGTTTGCAACTTTGTGATTGTTGGAGTTTTGTTGCAAATGGAACATGTGCATTGATGTTTCTCAGGAAATGATGAGTGATGAAGTGGAGTTTACTGTAGGGCCTGAAAACCAAATGGAACTTTGTGGAGAACCTGAGAATCCTTCTTCATCTAAGGAAAAGCTGAGTATGGACCTGCTGTCCGTGAAACAGGAAGAAGATGGAGGATCCTCTGTTTGGGCCTCATCCATGTCCATGGAAGATGGTAAGAATGACTGTTCTCACCTCCTCTTCATGGTCTTACCCAGTAGAGTCTGGATTCTGCCTCCTACACTTTACTGGAGCTGTTCTCATCAATCTCACTAGTTTTGGCTGAGATTGCCATTAATTTCTCAGCCATATTTGACACAGTTGTTCACTCTCTCCTTCATGGAAACTTTCTTGGATTGCTATACTCTGTGACCTACTGGTTTTCCTCTCATATTCGTAACCCCCTTTCATTCTTTTTTTCTGCTTACCCTTGTCATTTTCCCTGTAAATATTATTGTAAAGATTCCTGAATCCCACCATTTTTTCTCTGTCTACTCCCCTCCGACATGATCTTTCAACAAGATACTCCAATAGCTTCTTATCTGATCTGATTCCTATTCTTGCTAGAGTCTGACCCTCAGTGTCTAACCCTGAAGCCAGAGTGATCACGCCAACACAGAAATGAGATCACGCCACATCCATGCTGAAGACCCATCATCACCTTTCCTAGGCACTCAGAACACAATCTGAGCTCCCGACCCTGGTCTCCCAGCTGTGCACGACCTGGCCCCGCCATCCTCTCCTAACACGTGGCCTGTCGTCTCCTCCTCGCTCTCTCTGCCTCTGTCCTTTGCTCTGTGCTCCCTGGCCAGTGCCCTCCCCGGGGCTCTGCACGTGCCCTGGCCGCAGCCTGGAGCTCTTCCTCTGCATGTGCACAGGCCGGCTCTCTCTCCTCCTCCAGGCTCTGCCCAAAGGACACCTCGTCCGGAGGGCCTTCCCGACCACGTGGTCCGCTGGGGCTCCCCCTCCTGCTCTCTGTCCCATCCCTGCTTGCTTCTTCCCTAACGCGAATTCCAACTGTAATCATTTTGTTGGATCATTGTACACTTACTGCCTGGCGTCCCCATGAGCATGGAAGCTCCATAAGGGCGGGGAATGTTGGCGTCCGTCCTGTTGGCGGCCGCTCCCCGGCTCCTGGCACGGCGCCCGGCACAGAGCAGGACGAGTCAATGGGGAAGAGGGGTCAGACCTGGAGTACAAAGAAACTCAGGTTTCTGAGAGAGAAAAGATGCATGAGGAAGATCATATACTGACAGGGATTTGGGGTGGGGTGACGGGGGCCATACAGAGCCGTCAGGTCTAGTGGCCACCACCTGTGTTTCCTCAGAACTTTGGAGGGAGAGAGGCGGGGTGTTGGCGGGGGGGGGGGGGGCCGCAAAACGGTGTCC
>NW_006789873.1:2585114-2593275 GCF_000442215.2 Lipotes vexillifer | reverse complement strand
GGACACCGTTTTGCGGCCCCCCCCCCCCCCGCCAACACCCCGCCTCTCTCCCTCCAAAGTTCTGAGGAAACACAGGTGGTGGCCACTAGACCTGACGGCTCTGTATGGCCCCCGTCACCCCACCCCAAATCCCTGTCAGTATATGATCTTCCTCATGCATCTTTTCTCTCTCAGAAACCTGAGTTTCTTTGTACTCCAGGTCTGACCCCTCTTCCCCATTGACTCGTCCTGCTCTGTGCCGGGCGCCGTGCCAGGAGCCGGGGAGCGGCCGCCAACAGGACGGACGCCAACATTCCCCGCCCTTATGGAGCTTCCATGCTCATGGGGACGCCAGGCAGTAAGTGTACAATGATCCAACAAAATGATTACAGTTGGAATTCGCGTTAGGGAAGAAGCAAGCAGGGATGGGACAGAGAGCAGGAGGGGGAGCCCCAGCGGACCACGTGGTCGGGAAGGCCCTCCGGACGAGGTGTCCTTTGGGCAGAGCCTGGAGGAGGAGAGAGAGCCGGCCTGTGCACATGCAGAGGAAGAGCTCCAGGCTGCGGCCAGGGCACGTGCAGAGCCCCGGGGAGGGCACTGGCCAGGGAGCACAGAGCAAAGGACAGAGGCAGAGAGAGCGAGGAGGAGACGACAGGCCACGTGTTAGGAGAGGATGGCGGGGCCAGGTCGTGCACAGCTGGGAGACCAGGGTCGGGAGCTCAGATTGTGTTCTGAGTGCCTAGGAAAGGTGATGATGGGTCTTCAGCATGGATGTGGCGTGATCTCATTTCTGTGTTGGCGTGATCACTCTGGCTACAGGGTTAGACACTGAGGGTCAGACTCTAGCAAGAATAGGAATCAGATCAGATAAGAAGCTATTGGAGTAGCTTGGTGACATGAGGCAGCCCAGATCAGAGGAATGGAGAGAAATGGTGGGATGTGGGATTTATATTGGGCATCAAATTGCTGATCTTGCTAAGGGATGGAAGTGAGAGAAGAAGAAGAACAGGAATCTCAAGTGAATCTGGGTGTTTTAGCCTAAACTACTGGGTAGGTCATAGTACCAAGTGTGCGCAGGTATTAGGCAACTGCTCGCAAGAATGGAGTGTGGCCAAACTTTCCTGATCCTGGTTCAGTGACCTCACATTGGTAGCTTAACCTAGGCCATGGTGGGACTATTTATACTATGGATATCTACAAACTTTAAATACTAGGGCTTCTAAACCCTCCCATGCCCTCCATATCTGTGGACAGCAGGTTGTTACACCTTTATGTATGTTACACCTGACTGATGGTGTTATTAGCTGAGATAGAGAAGGCTGAAAGTAGAGCATTTTTGGAGAGGGGAAAGGTCAGAAGTTCAAACACGTAGAGCCAGTTGGATTTTAGATATGTAGTAGGTAGTCATTGGAGATACCATGTAAGCAGTTGTATACGAGCCTGAATTTCAGGAGCAAATTGTGGTCTAGAGGTACAAAGGTGAGAGTTCTTGTAGTGTGAATTATATTTAAAGTTGTAAGACTGCATGGGGTCACCTAGGGAGATAGTAGATTGAAGAGAAAGGAGCCCAATATTCAGCTTTGGGTCCCTGCAATACTTAGAGGTGGGAAAGAAGAGGAAAAAACCAGAAAGGGAAGAGAGAAAATGAGTCACTTGTAAGGGGGCAAGGAATCCAGGAGAATGTGGTGTCTGGGGAACCTAAAAGTTTTCCATGGAAGAGGGAGTGAACAACTGTATCACATGCTGCTGAGAAATTAATGCCAAAGTGTCGCAGATGCTGGTGACCTTGGCCCTGTTTCATTGGAATACAGTAAGAAGGAGCCAGACTGCACTGGGTTAAAGCATGAACAGAGTGTGAAGACAGGCAGAAGGTGAGCAGACCCGTCCTCTTGCTTAGCCCGTCATCTCCTTCTGCCTCAGGAACCTGCTTTATTCTAACTCTTGCAGCAACTTCAAATGGTTGGCCGTAACTAGGGCCTTGCCCCTCTACTGGCAAACATGCTCATATCTGTCCATCCTCCAAGGACATAACTATAAGCTTCCTTTGACATGGCTGAACCCTAGAGATGGGGTTCCCCCTCTCCTTCCTGTTTGCTGAACCATGCTGACATTCTTCGCCTTCTCTTAGAGGATGAGAGGCTCTTGGGCTCTCCAGGATGTTTCATTTGTTTTTGATGCTCTGCTGCAAATTGACCTGCTTCATCATGCTTTGTTTGCTGAAAAACATCAGTGGACATATTCCATTAAAGACAAAATGCAATCATTGGAAAATCACAAGTCTTCATATGCATATACCCATATACAGCCATGCATTTATGTCATTAAAAGAAGTTTAAATCATGGGCCAAAGATTTACTGCCACCCAACACACACTATGTTCTCAGAAAATGCAATCCAATTTTAATCTAGTCTAAGTGAAATAAGGAAAAGGTAGAATACAAGGTGTTATCCAAAGCCAAACATGGTACAACCCTGATTACTAAGAATGCTGGGGAATGACTGGTTCTCATTAACCAAAGTGATAAAACACATGGTTATCTCTTTGGAGAAATACACACCATTTTGCTTCAGTGCTTGTTAGGTGAGGAATAAAGGAAATATCTTTTTAGTCATTTTGTGCTTTAAATCAATTAACATACTGATTAACACTTTATTAAATGGTACATGTCGATGGTGAAAGGTAGAATATTGAAAATGTAAATCTCCCCATCTGTAATCTATGGAGATGCAAATATGTCACTTTTGGGGCTGGGCAGGTGTAGGGAGTGCTTTTCAGTATTGGTGGCAAATGAAACATGAAATCGAAGGGTATAATAGGTTAGCTGAGAGTTGTTTTCATCAAAGGATAACCCAGGAATATGCCTCTGCATTATCCGAATACAGTTTCGACAAAAATATTTTCACAAACCATTTGCATTTCCCATAAAAGAGGAGCCCAGAATGGGCGAAAACATTTTCATTGAGCATTTACTCTCTACCAGTTACTGTTTTAAATGCTTTACGTGTATTAACCCAATCCTTCACCAAACCCTATGAGTTAGGTGTGATTATTATCTGCATTATTAAAAATGAGGAAACTAAGGCACAGAAGATTAAGAAAAACTCCAATTAATTGAAGAGTTTTGGGGTAAAGTAGAATAACTTTCAATCTAGTTTTGTTACAGAAGAGATTGTTTTCTGTTCTGTGCCTTTATATCAATGATCTCCTCCGTGAGTGCAGATATAGTCCTCTTTGCACCTAGTACTTCATTTTTCTTTTCTTTTCTTTTTTTTTGGCCACATCGTGTGGCTTGCAGGATCTTAGTTCCCTGACCAGGATCAAACCCAGGCCCCTGGCAGTGGAAGCGTGGAATCCTATAGCCACTGTGCTGCCAGGGAATTCCCTAGTACTTCATTTTTCAAGAGGAACACTCAGTTATTGTCTAGATAGAGCGCAAGTTGCTTGAATAATGGGAACAGGAAGTAGAGTGTAATCTGGATATTAAGTGAGTTACTGTGGGGTGGGAAAGAATATAGACCCTGGCTCTATCTCTTATCAGCTGTGTCACTCAGGGCAAGGCATTTGACCACTGTCAGCCTTGATTTCTTCTTATTAAAGGACAGATAGTAATACTCATCTACAGAACAGTTGTGAGCATTACATTATAATTTAAACACCAGCTCCTAACACACTACTATATATAAAATAGGTAAACAACAAGGACCCACTGTGTAACACAGAGAACTATACTCAATATCGTGTAATAACTTATAATGGAAAAGAATCTGAAAAAGAATATATATATGTATAACTGAATCACTTTGATGTACACTTGAAACTAGCACAACATTGTAAATTAACTATACCTCAATTTTAAAAAAGAAGAATAAAAAACACCACCAGGTCCTAGTCCAATAAATAACAACTATTATTTCTGTTCAACCAACACATCTTGGATCAGGAGGCTCCCACTTTCTGTTTACACAAGAATCCCTATGTCATATTTTATCATTTAAATAAGTAGAAGTAAAGCCTAAGATTTATATTCATCATTTGAAGAGGAAAATAATTATATTATACTAAGAATATCAAAATTTGGACACAAATAGAAATAGTTACCCTACCTTCTTATCATTTTTAAACAGATAGCTAAAAGTGTAAACCCTTTTAGGTTGACCTGGATTCATCTCTTGAGGTGGGGAGGCCACTGTCTTCAGCTATTCCTCATAGTGAACTATTTGTGTGAGTAGTACACTCTGATGGGAAAGTGGAGAATCACTGGAAAAGAAATTAATACTATACAGCTCAAATGTACGATCCTCTAGGGAGGACATGACCATAGACTGTGTTAGCAACATATATCATGGCACCAAATAGAGTTTGGAATCTCATATCTAGGATCTATATCATGTTCTAAGAGCTAGAATCATCTCTCTTCATCTAAATCATTTCTCAGTCCACCATCACTACTGCCTAGCAGCTCAAACCACTAGGTCTAGAACAACTCCCTTATGCCTCAAGCCAAGTTTGAGAATGGGCTGACCTCCCTTATAGCACCATCCCAACTAAAAGGCCATTCTTCTTCCTTATTTGAAAGACCCTAGGCTCCATGGCACTCTCTCCTCAGAGAACCCTGGGTGGTGGTCATTGACCTCTTTGGATATTTTGATTAAATCTATGGACTTTCGTCCCAGAAACGTCACCTTACACGCAAAACTTGTAATATAATTTCAGGGCTGTGTCCAGCTCTGAAAGCTGGTCAATTTAATGGACAGATGATTGCACTTAAAATCAACAAAATGGAGTAAAGAGGCTTTACAGACTGACACCAATTATCCTGGATACTATCAGTTTCATTATTTCCATGTAAACAAGGAATTCTCTGCTGAACTCACAGCTGTAGGCACTGTAATATAGTATTTGAGTGTCTGAATCTTATGGACCTAGATTCTGCCATTTTTCAACTGGCTAAACCTGGGGAAACTACTTAGAGCCTTACTAGAAGTTTCTATTTCCATAAAATGGGCAGAAAACATTATCTACCTCATGGGCTGTTTTAAGGATTACAAGAAATAAAGCATGAAGAAGGTAGAGTGTGTGCTGATTAAAACACACCTCTCCTTAAGCTTGAGAAAAATAAACTTGGACCTGGGTGGATGTAGGGATTCAGTGAAAATGGGTATTCGAAATATTGAAGTGCTACAAAATAACCTCCTCACGCAATGAGCACCTTCATGCAAAACCTTGTCTGTTTTTAGCAGATGAGCCCTCCTTCTAGTTAACTGGTCTGAATGACTACTACGTGCAGGGTCATAAACATTTCTATATGTCTGAGGTCTCGAATCCTGCTTTAATTGAAGCAAATAATTTTAGTTACCCTTGAAGTTTTAAATTTATATATTTAATAAAAGCAAGCAAAAGGATGCAAATGATGCAGATTAGAGTGGAAAATCAATGAATTATAAAACAGAAAAATCGTGAGGAAAATCAATGAAATCAAAAGTTTGTTCACTGAGAAGATTAAAAAAAAAATCAAGAGACCTTCAGCTTGACTGGCCAAGGAAAAAATAAAGAAGTGCTCAAATTATCAAAATCAGGAAGGAAAGTGGGAACATCAATATTGACCTTAAAGAAATTAGAGGGATTATATTATGAACGACTTTATGTCAAAAAATTAGACAATTTAGATGAAATTTTAAAATTCCTGGAAGACACAAATTACGGAACTGGTTCAAGAAGAAATAAAAAATATAAGTAGAACTATACTAAGGAAAGGGATTAAATTAGAAACTTAAAAATCTTTCCACAAGTACAAGCCCAGAGGAGATGGGTTTACATGTAAATTCTATCAAACATTTAAGAAAGAACTAATAGGAATCCTTAGCAATGTCTTCAAAAAAAGAAAGGAGGAAGGAACACTACCTCATTCTATGAGGCTAGTATTACCCTGATACCATATCTAGACAAAGACATCACAAGAAAAATAACACCATGAATATAGATGAAAAAAATCTTCAACACAATATTGACAAACCAACTCCAACTACACATAAAAAGGATTATACACCAAGAACAAGCAGAATTTATGCCAGGGATGAAAGGTTGGGTTAATATCTGAAAATTAAATTGATGTAATACATCATATTAACAAAAGAAAGGACAAGAAAAAAACATATGACTGTGTCAACAGATACAGAAAAAGCATTTGACAAAATCAAAACATTTTCATGATAAGAATACCCAATAAACTTGGAATAGATGGGTACTTCCATAACCTGATAACAGGCATCTACAAAAACCCCAGACCTAACATTGCTATGAAATATGTAAGCTATGATATGAAAGACTGTATGCTTCCCCTCTCATTGGAAACAAGGCAAGGACGTCTATTCTCAACACTTCTTTTCAATATTGTGCCAGAAGTTCTAGCAGGGAAAATTAGCCAAGAAATCATAATAAAATGCATCCAGTTTGGAAAGGAAGAATTGTTACTATCACGATTTGCATATAACATGATTTTGTACATAGAAAATCCTAAGGAATCTACTAAAAATATATCCAAACTAATTTATAAATAAGCTCAGTAAAGTTGCAGGATACAAGAGCAATATACAAAAAGCAATTATTTTTCTACACCATCAATAACCAATCAGAAAATTTAGTTAAAACAATCTCGTTTACAATGACATTTAAAAACATAAAACAGTTGTGAACAAATTTATTAAAAGAAATACAAAACGTGTCCTCTGAAAACTACACAGTACAGGAAGAATTCAAAGAAGGTATAAATAACTAGAAAGACTTCCCATGTTCATGGATTGGAAAACTTGTTACTGTTAAGTTGGCAATACTCTCCTAATTGATCTACAGATGTAATAAAATCCCTATCAAAATCCCAGCTAGGTTTCTTTTTTTCAGAAATTGACAAAGTAACTCTGAAATTCATAAGAAAATGAATGAAACCCAAATAGCCAAAAAACCAAAAGAACATTGAAAAAGAACAAGGTAGGAAGAAAAACATCTCCAGATTTCAAAACTTAGTACAAAGTTAAAATAATCAAGACTGTGTAAAAACAAACGTGTGGCACTGGCATAAAGACTGACATATAGGTCAAAGGAATAAACCTAAGGGTCCAGAAATAGAACCTTAATTTATGGTCAATTACATTTTGACAAGGGTGCTAAGCCTTTCAATGGGGAAAGAATAGTCTTTTCAACAAATGTTGCTGGGAGAATTGGATGTCTACAAGCAAAAGAATAAAGTTGAACACGTTTCTCACACCAAATACAAAAATCAAGCCAAAGTAGGCCCAATGTAAGCAAATAAAAAATGCAAACTACAAATAAGCTTAGTTATCAGAAAAGAAAAAAAATCCACAACAGCATTCATTCATGCTTCATTCACTGTCAAAATTTAAATTAAAAAATTAAAAATAAAGGGGAACGTAAGCATGAAGTACAAAGAAAAAGCACAAAGTAACTTGCTAAATAGAAGTCCAAATATTATGTGTAATGATAATGAATGTAAATAGAGCACATTTGCCAGTTAAGGTTGCCAGAATGGATTTTTTAAAAATTCTAGTTTTATGCTCGTTAAAAGGGAAACATTTAAAAATTGAGGACATAGAATGATTGAATGTAAAGAAATTAATATTTCATAAAAGGCAAAAATTAATCAAAAGAAAGCTGAGGTAGTCATGCTAATATCAGATAAAAGACACTTTAAAACTGCATAATTGGAGTATAAAAGCTCACTATAAAATAACCAACGTCTATTTCACCAGAAACGTTTAACAATTGTATTGTACACTTGAATGCACCTAATAAAGAGAAAAACAAATGCCGTATGCTAACACATATATATGGAATCTAAAAAAAAAAAAAAAAGGCTCTGAAGAACCTAGGGGCAGGACAGGAATAAAGACGCAGATGTAGAGAATGGACTTGGGGACGCAGGGAGGGGGGAGGGTAAGCTGGGACGAAGTGAGAGAGTGGCATGGACATATATACACTACCAAATGTAAAATAGATAGCTAGTGGGAAGCAGCCGCATAGCACAGGGACATCAGCTCGGTGCTTTGTGACCACCTAGAGGGGTGGGATAGCGAGGGTGGGAGGGAGATGCAAGAGGGAAGAGATATGGGGACATATGTATATGTATAACTGATTCACTTTGTTATAAAGCAGAAACTAACACACCAT
>NW_006789873.1:2550050-2585104 GCF_000442215.2 Lipotes vexillifer | reverse complement strand
TATATATATATATATATATATATATATATATATATATATATATATATATATATATATATGAAGAGAACAAATAAAAGTACTGAGGGAAATTGAAAAATCCACCTTTATTGTGGAAGATTTTTAACACAATTCTCTAAATTATTGTTAGTTGAAACAGAAAAAATAATTAGTAAATGCATAAATATTAGCAATACAATTAACAAGCTTGATTTATGGCCATTTACAGAAGCTGCATCCAACAATCAGAATATAAATTCTTCTCGCGCATACACATAAAAATGATTTTCAGTCTCAGCAATGTTAAAATACTTAATTTCATGAAGACCACACTCTCCAACCAAAATGAAATTAAATTAGAAGTCATTTGCAACAACAATAAAATATATTCAGAGACTTTAAAACACTCTATCAAATAAATACTTGGAAATGAATGATAAGAAAAAATGTTTTGGCTGCAGTGAAAGTGGACCCAGGAGAGAATTGTATAGTCTTGCATTTGTATGTTAGAAAAGAAAAAGCCTGCAAATTAATTATCTGTGCCCAGCATTAGAAGTTAGAACAATAGAACAAACCCAAAGAAAATAGAAAGAAGGAGCTAGTAAAAATAAACCAGAAATTAATTAAATAGAAAAAGAGACTGAAATAGGGAAAATCAACAAAACCAAAAGTTTGTCCTTTGAAAGCAACGAAAACATAGACAAACCTTTAGCGAAACTGATCGAGAGAAAGAATCCACAAATAAATAACATTATGAATGAAAAAGGAGACATAACTATGGATCCAGCAAAGATTTTAAAAGGGGATGGTAAATACTGTGAACGACTTTATATTAAAATTGAAAACTTAGGTGAAATAGGTAAATTTGCAGAAAAATTTAACTGCATATCTATGTGGAAATAATCTCCTTTTTAATAAGTTCACTAGATAACCATACAGGAAACATGAACCTTGACCTTTACTTCATTGCATACACAATAATTTATTTGAGATGGGTCAGAGATCTAGAAGAAAACTTGGGACATCATCTTCATGACTTTGGGGTAGGCACAGATTTTTTTTAACATCTTCATTGGAGTATAATTGCTTTACAATGGTGTGTTAGTTTCTGCTTTATAACAAAGTGAATCAGCTATACGTATACATATATCCCCATATGCCCTCCCTCTTGCGTCTCCCTCCCACCCTCGCTATCCCACCCCTCTAGGTGGTCACAAAGCACCGAGCTGATCTCCCTGTGCTACGGGGCTGCTTCCCACTAGCTATCTATTTTACACCTGGTAGTGTATATATGTCCATGCCACTCTCTCACTTCGTCCCAGCTTACCCTCCCCACTCCCTGCGTCCTCAAGTCCATTCTCTACATCTGCGTCTTTATTCCTGTCCTACCCCTAGGTTCTTCAGAACCATTTTTTTTTAGATTCCATATATATGTGTTAGCATACGGTGTTTGTTTTTCTCTTTCTGACGTACTTCACTCTGTGTGACAGACTCTAGGTCCATCCACCTCACTACAAATAACTCAATTTCGTTTCTTTTTATGGCTGAGTAATATTCCACTGTATATATGTGCCACATCTTTATCCATTCATCTGCCGATGTACACTTAGGTTGCTTCCGTGTCCTGGCTATTGTAAATAGAGCTGCAATGAACACTGTGGTACATGACTCTGGGTGTAGATTTTTAAACAAGATACGAAAAAAAAAAGATTGATTAGTCAGATTTAATTAAATTAAGAACTTCTTTTCATCAAAAGACACTATTAAGAGACTGAAAAAGTAAAGCAATTATACTCCATAAAGATGTTAAAAATAAAAGTAAATCAGAGACTCATAGAACATATTCATAGTATATACATCCAGCAAAGGAGTTGAACTCAGAACTCCTACAAATTGATAAGAAAAACACAATCCAAATATGGGCAAAATTCCTTAAAAGGTACTTCATAAGGACATACCCAAATGGCTACTAAACATAAATAGATGCTCCAACTCATTAATCATCAAAGAAAAGCAAGTTAAAGCCATAATGAGATACCATTAAACACCCACCAGAATGGCTACAATTAATGACAGACTACACCATATATTTGTGAGGATATGATGCAAGTGAACTCTTGTGCATTGCTGGAACCATTTTGATACACTGGCTCCCCGCTACTTCAGTTGGCACTTTACGGCAATCATCCATCATGACAGTTTTACAAATTGTGATGTCACTTCATGCCATGGATTACTTTCATCCCCTTTCCCATTAGCAAGAAGCAGAGCACTGTGCTCAAGCCCAAAGGCACAATCAAATAAGTTCCCAAATCTCATCCTAAGGGTCTACCTTAGGGACCATGCATGGCACCAATTCTGTTTCAGACTGTGTTGAGTCAAGAGACAGAAACCAGATAGTAATTTGAACAGTGAACATTTAATATAAAGAATTATTGACTATAACGGGGAATACAGTATCAAGAGATTGTCTAGTAAGAAGTCAAGAGAGCTCTAAATATAGAAAGAGCAGATATAAGGAGCTGTCATTATCTCCAAAGCTGAAATAGAGCACCTGCAGTGGACTGAATGTGCCCACCCCTCAAAATTCATATAGTGAAACCCTAATATCAGTGTGATGGTATTTGGAGGCAGGGTCTTTAGGAGGTAATAGGTCATGAGGGCTCCACCCTCATGGGAATGGGATTAGTGCCATCATAAGAAGAAGCCAAAGAGCTAACTGGCTCTCTTTCCACGATGGAGGATAAAAGGAGAAGTCGAGGCTTCCGGGAAGATGGCGGAAAAGTAAGATGCGGAGATCACCTTCCTCCCCACAGATACACCAGAAATACATCTACACATGGAACAACTCCTACAGAACACCTACTGAACGCTGGCAGAAGACCTCAGACTTCCCAAAAGGCAAGAAACCCCCCACGTACCTGGGTAGGGCAAAAGAAAAAATAAACAGAGACAAAAGGATAGGGACGGGACTTGCACCAGTGGGAGTGAGCAGTGAAGGAAGAAAGGTTTCCACACACTAGGAGGCCCCTTCGCGGGCGGAGACTGCGGGTGGCGGAGGGGGAAAGCTTCGGAGCTGCAGAGGAGAGCGCAGCAACAGGGGTGCGGAGGGCAAAGCGGGGAGATTCCCGCACAGAGGATCGGTGCCGACCAGCACTCACCAGCTCGAGAGGCTTGTCTGCTCCCCCGCCGGCGCAGGCGGGGCTGGGAGCTGAGGCTCGGGCTTCGCTCTGAGCGCAGGGAGAGGACTGGGGTTGGCGGCGTGAGCACAGCCTTCAGGGGGTTAGTGTGCCACGGCTGGCCGGGAGGGAGTCCGGGGAAAAGTCTGGAGCTGCCGAAGAGGCAAGAGACTTTTTCTTGCCTGTTTCCTGGTGCGCGAGGAGAGGGGATTAAGAGTGCTGCTTAAAGGGGCTCCAGAGACGGGCACGAGCCGCGGCTATCAGCACGGACCCCAGAGACGGGCATGAGATGCTAAGGCTGCTGCTGCCGCCACCAAGAAGCCTGTGTGCGAGCACAGGTCACTATCGACAACCCCCTTCCGGGGAGCCTGTGCAGCCCGCCACTGCCAGCCTCCCGGGATCCAGGGACAACTCACCCGGAAGAACGCACGGCGAGCCTCTGGCTCGTGCAACGTCACGCCGGCCTCTTCCGCCACAGGCCCGCCCTGCACTCCGTGACCCTCCCTCCCCCCCACCCCGGCCTGAGTGAGCCAGAGGCCCCGAATCAGCGGCTCCTTTAACCCTGTCCTGTCTGAGCGAAGAACAGACGCCCTCCGGCGACCTATGCACAGAGGCGGGGGCTGTGAGAACAAAGAAGAGAAAGGGAAATCTCTCCCAGCAGCCTCAGGAGCAGCGGATTAAAGCTCCACAATCAACTTGATGTACGCTGCATCTGTGGAATACATGAATAGACAACGAATCATCCCGAATTGAGGAGGTGGACTTTGGGAGCAAGATAGATTATTTTTCCCCCTTTTCCTTTTTTTGTGAGTGTGTATGTGTATGCTTCTGTGTGAGATTTTGTGTGTATAGCTTTGCTTCCACCATTTGTCCGAGGGTTCTATCCGTCCATTTTTGTTTTTTTTAAAAATTTTTTTCTTAATACTTACTTTTTACTTTAATAACTTTATTTTATTTTACTTTATCTCTGTTCTTTCTTTCCTTCCTTCCCTCCTTTAGACAACGAATCATCCCAAATTGAGGAGGTGGACTTTGAGAGCAAGATTTATGATTTTTCCCCTTTTCCTCTTTTTGTGAGTGTGTATGTGTATGCTTCTATGTGAGATTTTGTCTGTATAGCTTTGCTTCCACCATTTGTCCTAGGGCTCTATCTGTCCGTTTTTTTTCTCTTAATAATAATTTTTTTTATTTTAATAACTTTATGATATTTTATCTTACTTTATTTTATTTTACTTTATCTTCTTTCTTTCTTTTTTTCCTTCCTTCCCTCCTTCCTTCCTCCCTCCCTCCCTCCCTCTCTCCTTCCCTCCCTCCTTTCTTTCTATCTTTCTACTTCTACTAATTATTTCTTTCTACTTTTTCTCCCTTTTATTCTGAGCCGTGTGGATGAAAGGCTCTTGGTGCTGCAACCAGGAGTCAGTGCTGTGCCTCTGAAGTGGGAGAGCCAACTTCAGGACACTGGTCCACAAGAAACCTCCCAGCTCCACATAATATCAAATGGCAAAAGTCTCCCAGAGATCTCCATCTCAACACTATCACCCAGCTTCACTCAACGACCAGCAAGCTACAGTGCTGAACATCCTATGCCAAACAACTAGCAAGACAGGAACACAACTCCACCCATTAGCAGAGAGGCTGCCTAAAATCATAATAAGTCCACAGACACCCCAAAACACACCACCAGGCATGGACCTGCCCACCAGAAAGACAAGATCCAGCCTCATCCACGAGAACACAGGCACTAGCCCCCTCCACCAGGAAGCCTGCACAACCCACTGAAGCAGCCTTAGCCACTGGGGACAGACACCAAAAACAACGGGAACTATGAACCTGTAGCTTGCAAAAAGGAGACACCAAACACAGTAAGATAAGCAAAATGAGAAGACACAAAAACACACAGCAGATGAAGGAGCAAGATAAAAACCCACCAGACCTAACAAATGAAGAGGAAATAGGCAGTCTACCTGAAAAAGAGTTCAGAATAATGATAGTAAAGATGATCCAAAATCTTGGAAATAGAATGGACAAAATGCAAGAAGCAGTTAACAAGGACCTAGAAGAAATAAAGATGAAACAGACAATGATGAACAACACAATAAATGAAATGAAAAATACTCTAGATGGGATCAATAGCAGAATAAATGAGGCAGAAGAACGGATAAGTGACCTGGAAGATAAAATAGTGGAAATAACTACTGCAGAGCAGAATAAAGAAAAAAGAATGAAAAGAACTGAGGACAGTCTCAGAGACCTCTGGGACAACATTAAACGCACCAACATTCGAATTATAGGGGTTCCAGAAGAAGAAGAGAAAAAGAAAGGGACTGAGAAAATATTTGAAGAGATTATAGTTGAAAACTTCCCTAATATGGGAAAGGAAATCGTTAATCAAGTCCAGGAAGCACAGAGAGTCCCATACAGGATAAATTCAAGGAGAAATACGCCAAGACACATATTAATCAAACTGTCAAAAACTAAATACAAAGAAAGCATATTAAAAGCAGCAAGGGAAAAACAACAAATAACACACAAGGGAATCCCCATAAGGTTAACAGCTGACCTTTCAGCAAAAACTCTGCAAGCCAGAAGGGACTGGCAGGACATATTTAAATTTTTGAAGGAGAAAAACCTGCAACCAAGATTACTCTACCCAGCAAGGATCTCATTCAGATTGGATGGAGAAATTAAAACCTTTACAGACAAGCAAAAGCTGAGAGAGTTCAGCACCACCAAACCAGCTCTACAACAACTACTAAAGGAACTTCTCTAGGCAAGAAACACAAGATATGAAAAGTCCTATAATAACGAACCCAAAACAATTTAGAAAATGGGAATAGGAACATACATATCGATAATTACCTTAAATGTAAATGGACTAAATGCTCCCACCAAAAGACACAGATTGGCTGAATGGATACAAAAACAAGACCCATATATATGCTGTCTACAAGAGACCCACTTCAGACCTAGAGACACATACAGACTGAAAGTAGTAAGGGGATGGAAAAAGATATTCCATGCAAATGGAAACCAAAAGAAAGCTCGAGTAGCAATTCTCATATCAGACAAAATAGACTTTAAAATAAGGACTATCAGAAGAGACAAAGAAGGACACTACATAATGATCAAGGGATCGATCCAAGAAGAAGATACAATTGTAAATATTTATGCACCCAACATAGGAGCACCTCAATACATAAGGCAAAAACTAGCAGCCATAAAAGGGGAAATCGACAGTAACACATTCATAGTAGGGGACTTCAACACCCCACTTTCACCAATGGACAGATCATCCAAAATGAAAATAAATAAGGAAACACAAGCTTTAAATGATACATTAAACAAGATGGACTTAATTGATATTTATAGGACATTCAATCCAAAAACAACAGAATACACATTTTTCTCTAGTGCTCATGGGACATTCTCCAGGATAGATCATATCTTGGGTCACAAATCAAGCCTTGGTAAATTTAAGAAAATCGAAGTTGTATCAAGTGTCTTTTCTGACCACAATGCTATGAGACTAGGTATCAAGTACAGGAAAAGATCTGTAAAAAATACAAACACATGGAGGCTAAACAATACACTACTTAATAACGAAGTGATCACTGAAGATATCAAAGAGGAAATTAAAAAATACCTAGAAACAAATGACAATGGAGACACGACGACCCAAAACCTATGGGATGCAGCAAAAGCAGTTCTAAGAAGGAAGTTTATAGCAATACAAGCCTACCTCAAGAAACAGGAAACATCTCGAATAAACAACCTAACCTTACACCTAAAGCAATTAGAGGAAGAAGAACAAAAAAACCCCAAAGTTAGCAGAAGGAAAGAAATCATAAAAATCAGATCAGAAATAAATGAAAAAGAAATGAAGGAAATGATAGCAAAGATCAATAAAACTAAAAGCTGGTTCTTTGAGAAGATAAACAAAATCGATAAACCAGGGCTTCCCTGGTGGCGCAGTCATTGAGAGTCCGCCTGCCAATGCAGGGGACATGGGTTTGTGCCCTGGTCCAGGAAGATCACACATGCCGCGGAGCGGCTGGGCCCGTGAGCCATGGCCGCTGAGCTTGCGGGTCCGGAGCCTGTGCTCCGCAAGAGGAGAGGTCACAACAGTGAGAGGCCTGCGTACCACAAAAAACAACAACAAAAAAAAAGATAAACCATTAGCCAGACTCATCAAGAAAAAAAGGGAGAAGACTCAAATCAATAGAATTAGAAATGAACAAGGAGAAGTAACAACTGACACTGCAGAAATACAAAGGATCATGAGAGACTACTACAAGCAACTCTATGTCAATAAAATGGACAACTTGGAAGAAATGGACAAATTCTTAGAAATGCACAACCTGCCAAGACTGAATCAGGAAGAAATAGAAAATATGAACAGACCAATCACAAGCACTGAAATTGAAACTGTGATTAAAAATCTTCCAACAAACAAAAGCCCAGGACCAGATGGCTTCACAGGCGAATTCTATCAAACATTTAGAGAAGAGCTAACACCTATCCTTCTCAAACTCTTCCAAAATATAGCAGAGGGAGGAACACTCCCAAACTCGTTCTACGAGGCCACCATCACCCTGATACCAAAACCAGACAAGGATGTCACAAAAAAACAAAACCACAGGCCAATATCACTGATGAACATGGATGCACAAATCCTCAACAAAATACTAGCAAACAGAATCCAACAGCACATTAAACGGATCATACACCATGATCAAGTGGGGTTTATCCCAGGAATGCAAGGATTCTTCAATATACGCAAATCTATCAATGTGATTTACCATATTAACAAATTGAAGGAGAAAAACCATATGATCACCTCAATAGATGCAGAGAAAGCTTTTGACAAAATTCAACACCCATTTATGATAAAAAACCTCCAGAAAGTAGGCATAGAGGGAACTTTCCTCAACATAATAAAGGCCATGTATGACAGACCCACAGCCAACATCATCCTCAATGTTAAAAAACTGAAAGCATTTCCACTAAGATCAGGAACAAGACAAGGTTGCCCACTCTCACCACTCTTGTTCAACATAGTTTTGGAAGTTTTAGCCACAGCAGTCAGAGAAGAAAAGGAAATAAAAGTAATCCAAATCAGAAAAGAAGAAGTAAAGCTGTCACTGTTTGCAGATGACATGATACTATACATAGAGAATCCTAAAGATGCTACCAGAAAACTACTAGAGCTAATCAATGAATTTGGTAAAGTAGCAGGATACAAAATTAATGCACAGAAATCTCTGGCATTCCTATATACTAATGATGAAAAATCTGAAAGTGAAATCAAGAAAACACTCCCATTTACCATTGCAACAAAAAGAATAAAATATCTAGGAATAAACCTACCTAAGGAGACAAAAGACCTGTATGCAGAAAATTATAAGACACTGATGAAAGAAATTAAAGATGATACAAACAGATGGAGAGATATACCATGTTCTTGGATTGGAAGAATCAACATTGTGAAAATGACTCTACTTCCCAAAGCAATCTATAGATTCAATGCAATCCCTATCAAACTACCACTGGCATTTTTCACAGAACTAGAACAAAAAATTTCACAATTTGTATGGAAACACAAAAGACCCCGAATAGCCAAAGCAATCTTGAGAACGAAAAACGGAGCTGGAGGAATCAGGCTCCCTGACTTCAGACTATACTACAAAGCTACAGTAATCAAGACAGTATGGTACTGGCACAAAAACAGAAAGATAGATTAATGGAACAGGATAGAAAGCCCAGAGATAAACCCACGCACATATGGTCACCTTATCTTTGATAAAGGAGGCAGGAATGTACAGTGGAGAAAGGACAGCCTCTTCAATAAGTGGTGCTGGGAAAACTGGACAGGTACATGTAAAAGGATGAAATTAGATCACCTCCTAACACCATACACAAAAATAAGCTCAAAATGGATTAAAGACCTAAATATAAGGCCAGAAACGATCAAACTCTTAGAGGAAAACATAGGCAGGACACTCTATGACATAAATCACAGCAAGATCCTTTTTGACCCTCCTCCTAGAGAAATGGAAATAAAAACAAAATAAACAAATGGGACCTAATGAAACATCAAAGCTTTTGCACAGCAAAGGAGACCATAAACAAGACCAAAAGACAACCCTCAGAATGGGAGAAAATATTTGCAAATGAAGCAACTGACAAAGGATTAATCTCCAAAATTTATAAGCAGCTCAAGCAGCTTAATAACAAAAAAACAAACAACCCAGTCCAAAAATGGGCAGAAGACCTAAATAGACATTTCTCCAAAGAAGACACACGGACTGCCAACAAACACATGAAAGAATGCTCAACATCACTAATCATTAGAGAAATGCAAATCAATGCATTGAGATATCATCTCACATGAGATGATATGAGATGAGATATCATCTCACACCAGTCAGAATGGCCATCATCAAAAAATCTAGAAACAATAAATGCTGGAGAGGGTCTGGAGAAAAGGGAACCCTCTTGCACTGTTGCTGGGAATGTAAATTGATACAGCCACTGTGGAGAACAGTATGGAGGTTCCTTAAAAAACTACAAGTAGAACTACCATATGACCCAGCAATCACACTACTGGGCATATACCCTGAGAAAACCATAATTCAAAAATAGTCACGTACCAAAATGTTCATTGCAGCTCTATTTACAATAGCCCGGAGATGGAAACAACCTAAGTGTCCATCATCAGATGAATGGATAAAGATTTGGCACATATATACAATGGAATATTACTCAGCCATAAAAAGAAACGAAATTGAACTATTTGTAATGAGATGGATAGACCTAGAGTCTGTCATACAGAGTGAAGTAAGTCAGAAAGAGAGAGACAAATACCGTATGCTAACACATATATCTGGAATTTAAGAAAAAAATATGTCATGAAGAGCCTAGGGGTAAGACAGGAATAAAGACACAGACCTACTGGAGAACAGATTTGAGGATATGGGGAGGGGGAAGGGTAAGCTGTGACAAAGCGAGAGAGAGGCATGGACATATATAGACTACCAAACGTAAGGTAGATAGCTAGTGGGAAGCAGCCGCATAGCACAGGAAGATCAGCTCGGTGCTTTGTGATTGCCTGGAGGGGTGGGATAGGGAGGGTGGGAGGGAGGGAGAAGCGAGAGGGAAGAGATATGGGAACATATGTATATATATAACATTCATTTTGTTGTAAAGCAGAAACTAACACACCATTGTAAAGCAATTATACTCCAATAAAGATGTTAAAAAGAAAACAGAGATCAAGATAAGAAAAATTTGCTCACATTTTAGAGGGAAAAAGAAACGATATGCCCTAAATATACGATATAATGTCAAGGTAGATAAATATGATAACAAGGAAAGTAAACCAAATGAAAAGGAGACTAACTTCAGGGCTGTCTTTTACACACATGGGCATGGAAGGCCTCTATGAGGAGATGACTTCTGAAAAGAAATATGAATAAATTATGGGGACAAGACGTGCACAGGTGTGGGTGAAGGAAGGCTGGGTTAAAGGAACAGCAATTGAAAATTCTCTGAGATTTAAATAAGGTGGACATGTCCAAGAAGACAAGGCCAGTGTGACTATAGTGTGGTGATCAAGGGGACAGGAAAGCAAGAGGCAGTCAGATCAATCTTATAGGGCTCTGGAGAATGAATTTGTTTGTTTGTGTTCTTTGCAGGGCCTCTGCATTGCTTAATGACAGAAGCATGAGTTTGGGCTGTGGGCCTGAGGCTAAGCATTTAAAACAAAGGAATAACAAGACCTGTTTAGATTTTTTTTTAAGGACCCTGGCTTCTATGTAGGCAAGGGATTGCAAGCAATACTATGAAAGCAGAGACTTTATAAGAAGCCATTGGAGTAATCCGGCAATAGATGACAAGGTTAAGCCTAACAAAGAGATAGTGAGATGTGATTGGATTTAAGCTACATCATCACATAAAGCTAATAGGACTTGCTGATGGATCAGATGGATGTGGATGTGAGGTAAAGAAAAAAAAAAAAAGGAGAAGTCACACCTGGGAGAGAGCTCTCACCAGAACCTGTCCATGCTGGCACCCTGATCTCAAACTTCCAGCTTTCAGACCGTACAAAATAAATTTCTGTTGTTGATAAACCACCCAGTCTATGATAATTTGTTATAGCACCCAAGGAAATCCATCCCCTAAGCCCCATCCCCCAGCCATTGCTGAGACAGAACATTCAAGGGAAAGCCAGTCCCCCCCCCAACCTTGGCTGAGTTAAGGCACTCAAGGCAGAACGCCCCAAAGATTGAGTTAGATACCACAAAGAAGACTCTCCTGCTCAGAGCTGAGAAGAACCCAAGGAAGAATTCTGCCCAGGCTGAGATAGAGCACCCAAGGCAAAGTCCCTCCCCACTGCCCCTGCACCAGGGAGAGCTGTGATAGAGCACCCAACGAAGAGTTCCCAACCCAGGCTGAGGTCCAGCATCCAAGGAAAACACCCCCCCAACTTCACCCTGATGAACACCCAAGGAAGTGTCCCCGGCAGGGTTGAGATACAGCACCTAGAGAAAGCATAGTCATCCCCCACCCCAGGACAGAGATAGAGCAACCAAGGAAAGCATCCTCAACATAACCGAGCCCTCTACAGTGCTAATATAAAGCATCCAAGGAAAAGTATTCCTCCCCAAGAGCGAGATCGAGCCCCCAAGAAATGTCATCCCTCAGGACTGAGAGAGAGAGAGCACTTATCCCTTCTAGGGCTGAGATAGGGCACCTCAGAAATAGCCCCACCCCACAGAGATTGAGACAGAGCCCACGAGGAACCAACCATCCACCCCTGGGGTTGGGATAGCGCATTCATGTAAGAGCCCTCTCCCAGGAAGAGTAACTACCCTCAGGCTGAGATGAAAGACCGGCAAAAGTCCTCACCATGCTTAGAGTGAGGATACAAGGAACCACCCCCTCAAGGGCGGAAGTCTAGATCTTGCTGAAGAGGCCCAGCTGTGACTCAGTGTGTGGCAGAGAATTTTCGTGGTGCCACCCTCTGAAATTAGAGATGAAGCACCCAAGGCAAAATCCCTTGTCCCAAGGCTGAGATAGGTCACCCAAGGAAAAGTCCCTCCCGAAACATGGCTGAGCTAGGAGTGCCCTGGAGACAGCACCTCACTACAGGGCTGAAATAAAGTACTCAACTAACCCACACAGGAGATACTTTTCCACCCAAGGAAAATGATCCCCTCTCCCAGTGTTGAAATTCTCACCTGGTTGGAGGAGCCTGGCAGAAACTTAAAGAATGTCAATAAAGTTGTAGTGGAGCCACACCAGTGGAACTTTCTGGAAATCTGCCCTCTGGAAGTTGCTGGAAATCTTCCTGAGGTGACTGGCAATGTTGTACATGGGGAGGTGTCTCACCAGAAACACTCTCATATATTACTGCCCCAGGGAGGTCTAAAGGAAGCTGCTGGCTATGGAGTGGTGCTGGCCACACTGCCCTGCACCAGCCGGGCCCTGGAGAAGCCACGTGAGGTGCAGAGGCTGGCGCTGGAGAAGCCTGGTGTCCAGCGGAAGCCAGCTGTGCCAGCAATCCAGGACCAGGAAGCAAAACTCTAGCTTTTCACTGTCTCTGGCTCCCTCTAGTGGTAAACTTCAGTAACAACTGCCACAAGAAAAAAATGGAAAGAACCCAGAACATTTTCATGGAAGCAGGACAAAAAGGTGAATTTGGAGCTTACCGGCAATAGAACCATCGTATTTTATTGACAGATTAAAAGAGGAAAGTAATACAATTATCCCAATGAATGCGGACAACACATGGGATGAAATGCAACAACTATTCATAAAGAAAAATTTGCAAGTATGTTAAGAAGGTTACACACCAGAAATCTATAGCATACGTTATTCCTATATGAAAAAGTGGAAGTATCCTATGTAAGATCAAAAACAAGACAAGGATGCCAGCCATCACACCTTCTATTCAACACTGTAGCAGCTCCTGTAGGAGACCTCTCAGTGCTCTCATGCCCACTGATTAAAGTCAACGGAAACTACACCATCCTAATTCATTCAGGACTCCTAATGGCCATGAATCTCAGTAGTGAAACGCTGGGTCACCCCATCAAGAAAAGGGCAATCACCAGGGAAAGGGCTTGTGAGGGTAAAAAAATGTGGGATGGATAGTAGAAGTAACCACATAACCATATGCATAAACAAGGACTGTGGGCTTCCCTGGTGGCGCAGTGGTTGAGAGTCCGCCTGCCGATGCAGGGGACACGGGTTTGTGTCCTGGTCCGGGAAGATCCACCATGCCGCGGAGCGGCTGGACCTGTGAGCCATGGCCGCTGAGCCTGCGCGTCCGGAGCCTGTGCAACAGTGAGAGGCCCGCGTACCGCAAAAAAACAAAAAACAAAAAACAAAACAAAACAAAAAAACATAAACAAGGACTGTAATGATTGTGAGTATTACTTCTTTGTTTTTGTATGAATTGATTCACATATATATTAACCAAATAATTTTGACTTTGACAGCCTCTCATCTCATCTTCTAACACAAGATGTATTATTAGTTAATTTTATTTTTCAGTATTTAAGATATAGGATATTAAACTGAAGTGTGAATCAGGTAGAAGAATGAACAAGACTTAAGATAGGACTTTGTGCCTTCTTTCAGAGAAAGGTTAGTGTTTTCTTGGTTGTGGGAGAGATGCATCAGGTTAGACAGAATCATGATTTTGTTATTGCCTCTATTTAGAGATTAAGTATGGTCTTTTCCTTCTCTTGTGTTTCCTGCCTAGAGAAGTTCCTTTAGCATTTGTTGTAAAGCTGGTTTGGTGGTGCTGAATTCTCTTAGCTTTTGCTTGTCTGGAAATGTTTTAATTTGTCCGTCGAATCTGAACAAGATCCTTGCTGGGTAGAGTAATCTTGGTTGTAGGTTTTTCCCTTTCATCACTTTAAATATGTCCTGCCACTCCCTTCTGGCTTGTAGAGTTTCTGCTGAGAGATCAGCTGTTAACCTTATGGGGATTCCCTTGTGTGTTATTTGTTGTTTTTCCCTTGCTGCTTTTAATATGCTTTCTGTGTATTTAGTTTTTGACAGTTTGATTAATATGTGTCTTGGCGTATTTCTCCTTGAATTTATCCTGTATGGGACTCTCTGTGCTTCCTGGACTTGATTAACGATTTCCTTTCCCATATTAGGGAAGTTTTCAACTATAATCTCTTCAAATATTTTCTCAGTCCCTTTTTTTTCTCTTCTTCTTCTGGAGCCCCTATAATTCAAATGTTGGTGCATTTAGGGGCTTCCCTGGTGGTGCAGCAGTTAAGAATCCGCCTGCCAATGCAGAGGACACGGGTTCAAGCCCTGGTCTGGGAAGATCCCACATGCCACAGAGCAACTAAGCCTGTGCACCACAACTACTGAGCCTGCTCTCTAGAGCCCGCAAGCCACAACTACTGAGCCCACATGCCACAACTACTGAAGCCCGCACACCTAGAGTCTGTGCTCCACAGCAAGAGAAGCCACCGCAATGAGAAGCCCGCACACCGCGATGGAGAGTAGACCCCACTCGCCGCAACTAGAGAAAGCTCACGTGCAGCAACGAAGACCCAACACAGACAAAAATAAACAAATAAATAATAAATTTATTTTTTAAAAAAGTTGGTGCATTTAATGTTGTCCCAGAGGTCTCTGAGACTGTCTTCAATTCTTTTCATTCTTTTTTCTTTATTCTGCTCTCTGGTAGTTATTTCCACTATTTTATCTTCCAGGTCACTTATCCGTTCTGCCTCAGTTATTCTGCTATTGATTCCTTCTACAGAATTTTTAATTTCATTTATTGTATTGTTCATCATTGTTTGTTTGCTCTTTAGTTCTCCAAGGTCCTTGTTAAACGTTTCTTCTATTTTCTCCATTCTATTTCCAAGATTTTGGATCATCTTTACTATCATTACTCTGAATTCTTTTTCAGGTAGACTGACTATTTCCTCTTCATTTGTTAGGTCTGGTGGGTTTTTATCTTGCTCCTTCATCTGCTGTGTGTTTCTCTGTCTTCTCATTTTGCTTAAGTTACTGTGTTTGGCGTCTCCTTTTCGCTGGCTGCAGGTTCGTAGTTCCCGTTGCTTTTGGTGTCTGTCCCCAGTGGCTAAGGTTGGTTCAGTGGGTTGTGTAGGCTTCCTGGTGGAGGGGACTGGTGCCTGTGTTCTGCTGGATGAGGCTGGATCCTGTCTTTCTGGTGGGCAGGACCGCATCTTATGGTGTTTGATATTACGTGGAGCTGGGAGGTCTCTGGTGGACCAGTGTCCTGAACTCGGCTCTCCCACCTCAGAGGCACAGGCCTGACACCCGGCCAGAGGAAAAAGACCCTGTCAGCCACACAGCTCAGAAGAAAAGGGAGGAAAAAAAAGAAAGGAAGAAAAAATAAAATAAAATAAAATAAAAGTTATTAAAGTAAAAAATAAAAATATTATTAAAAATTAAAAAGTAATAAAATTTAAAAAAAGAAAGAAGAGAGCAAGCAAACCAAAAAACAAGTCCACCAATGATAACAAGCACTAAAAACTATACTAAAAACAAACAAACAAACAAAATGGACAGAACCCTAGGACAAATGGTGGAAGCAAAGCTATACAGACAAAATCTCACACAGAAGCATACACATACACACTCACAAAAAGAGGAAAAGGGGAAAAAATCATAAATCTTGCTCTCAAATTCCACCTCCTCAATTTGGGATGATTCGTTGTCTGTTCATGTATCCCACAGATGCAGGGTACATCATGTTGATTGTGGAGCTTTAATCAGCTGCTCCTGAGGCTGCTGGGGGGGATTTCCCTTTCTCTTCTCTGTTCACCCCGCTCCCAGGGCTCAGCTTTGGATTTGGCCCCGCCTCTGCGTGTAGGTCGCCGGTGGGCGTCTGTTCTTCGCTCAGACAGGACGGGGTTAAAGGAGCCGCTGATTCGGGGGCTCTGGCTCACTCAGGCCGGGTGTAGGGAGGGGTACAGGTGGGGGGCGAGCCTGCGGCGGCAGAGGCCGGCATGACGTTGCACCAGCCTGAGGCGCACCGTGCGTTCTCCCAGGGAAGTTGTTGTCCCTGGATCCCGGGACCCTGGCATTGCGGGCTGCACAGGCTCCCGGGAGGGGCCGTGTGGATGGTGACCTGTGCTCACAAACAGGCTTCTTGGTGGCGGCAGCAGCAGCTTTAGCATCTCATGCCCGTCTCTGGGGTCCGTGCTGATAGCCATGGCTCGCGCCTGTCTCTGGAGCTCGTTTAGACAGTGCTCTGAATCCCCTCTCCTCACGCACCTCTGTAGCTTTATTTTTTAATTAATTTTTATTGGAATATAGTTGATTTACAATGTTGTGTTAGTTTCTGCTGTACAGCAAAGTGAATCAGTTATACATATGCATATATCCACTCCTTTTTAGATTCTATTCCCATATACGTCATTACAGAGTACTGAGTAGAGTTCCCTGTGCTATACAGTAGGTCCTTATTACTTACCTATTTTATATATAGTCGTATGGGTATGTCAATCCCAATCTCCCAATTTATCCCTTCCCCGCTTTTCCCCTGGTAACCATAAGTTTGTTTTCTACATCTGTGACTCTATTTCTGTTTTGTAAATAGGTTAATTTGTACCTTATTTTAGATTCCACATATAAACAATATCATATGATATTTGTCTTTCTCTGTCTGACTTACTTCACTCAGTGTGACAATATCTAAGTACATCCATGTTGCTGCAAATGGCATTATTTCATTCATTTTATGGCTGAGTAATATTCCATTGTATATATGTACCACATCTTCTTTATCCATTCCTCTGTCAATGGACATTTAGGTTGCACTGTAGCTTTACAGTAAGTATCGAACTCAGGTAGCATCAGTCCTCCAACTTTGTTCTTTTCCTTCAATACTGTTTGCTTCACCATATAAACGTTAGAATCAGTTTATCTATATCCACAAGAGGACTTGCTGGGATCTGGAATGGGATTGCAGTGAATCTATAGATCAAGTTGGGAAGAACTGACGTCTTGACAACCAAAAGTTGGAGTTTTTAATTCTCAGACTTGTCCACACTGAGCACCTAGCAATTTGTCAGTTATAGTTCAGGTTTTCCTACCCTGGCACTGGTTCTCACAGCGGTTTTCAGTCATGAATCTCTGCTCCAGTAAGCCATGACTCCCTGTTATTTGTCTGTCTGTCTTACCAATATTGGAGGTTTGCCCGATGTCCTCCCACTCTTACACATCCAGTCTGTTCAGTCTTCTACTTGTTGGGACAGAGTGGTGGCTTCCAAGATCTTTACATGAGGAACCAGAAACCAGAAGTCAGTGATTTTAAAAAAAAACCCAAAACAACCCACTATTACATCTTATAATTTTGTATGTCAGGAATTCGGGCATGGCTGAGATTGGCAATCACTCTGCTCCATATGGCATCAAGTGGTGTCAGATGGCAGCTGGGCTGCTCTGGAGCATTTTGTTGCTGTAAATTGTACATAAAATTCACCATTTTATTTTTTTGGCCACGCCACGTGGCTTGTGGGATCTTAGTTCCCCGACTAGGGATCGAACCCAGGCCCCTGGCAGTGGAAGCGTGGACTCCTAACTACTGGACTGCCAGGGAATTCCGTAAAATTTACCATTTTAAAATATACAACTCAATGGCATAAAGTACCTTCACACAACGTTGTGCAGCCATCACAGAACTATCTGGTTCTAAAACAGTTCTATGATCCTAAAAGGAAACGCCATCAGCAGTCATTCCCATTTCCCCTTTCCCCAGGCCCTCACAATCAGTTATCTACTTTCAATCTCTATGGATTTGCCGGTTCTTGATACTTTATATAAATGGTATCATACAATATGTGCTCTGTTTCCTCTGGCTTCTTTCACTTAGCATACTGCTTTCAATGTTCATCCATGCTGTACCATGCATCAGTACTCCATTCCAATTTCTCTGCATCCTCCGCACTTGTTCTTTCTCTTTTTGATTATTACCATCCTAGTAGGTGTGAAATGGTATCTCATTGTGCTTTTGATTTGCATTTCCCTAATGACTAATGGTGCTGAGCATCTTTCCATGTGCTTGTTGGCCATGTGTATATGTTCTTTGGAGAAATGTCTTTTCAAATTTTTTGCCTATTTCTTCCTTATCTTTATGTTGTTGAGTTGAAAGAATTCTATTTACATAATGGACACTAGACCCTTATCAGATATGTGCTTTGCAAATATTTCCCCCTATCCTATGGGCTGCCCTGTCACACTCTCTTGATTGAGTCCTTTGACGCACGAGAGCTTTGAATTTTAATGAAGTCAAATTATCTATATTTTTCTTTTGTTGCTTGTGTGTTTGGTGTCTTATTTAAGAAACCATTGCCAAATCCAAGGTCAAAAACTATTACTCCAAAGTTTCCTTCTTAGAATTTTGTGGTTTTAACTCTTACAGGTAGGTACTGATTCATTTTAATTAATTTTGGTATATGGTATGAGGTGAGGGTCCAACTTCTGTTACTGATTTCTGGTTTGACTCCATTATGGCAAAGAAGATTTGTTGTATGATTTCAATGTTATAAAATTTATTGAGACTTGTTTTGTGGCTTAATATATGGTTAACCCTGGAGAATACTCCATGAGTACCTGAGAAGAATATGTACTTTGCTGTTGTGGTGTGGGGTGTTGTATAGGTGTCTATTAGACCTAATTGGTTTATAGTGCTGTTCAAGGCCTCTATTTCCTTACTGATCTCCTTTTTTATTAAATATAATTTTATGTATTTATTTATGTTTGGCTGCATTGGGTGTTCGTTGCTGCGCGTGGGCTTTCTCTACTTGTGGTGAGCGGGGGCTACTCTTCATTGCGGTGAGCGGGCGTCTCTTGTGGTGGCTTCTCTTGTTGCGGAGCACGGGCTCTAGGCACACGGGCTTCAGTAGTTGTGGCATGCGGGCTCAGTAGTTGTGGCCCGTGGGCTCTACAGCACAGGTTCAGTAGCTGTGGCACACGGGCTTAGTTGCTCCGAGGCATGTGGGATCTTCCCGGACCAGGGCTCAGACCCATGTCCCCTGCATTGGCAGGCGGATTCTTAACCACTGCGCCACCAGGGAAGCCCCTCCTTACTGACGTTCTAACTAGTTGTTCTAGTCATTTATTGTGCTGACCCTAAAGATTAGCCAGAGGAGAAATCTTATGGCCTTCCCCAGTCTTTTCTGACTGAGTGCTGACCTGGGCATGCACATGGTTTTCTAGATACCCAGATATACATGGGAGCATTTCAAAGCCCTTCTTTCCCAAAGTGTCTCACTCCTCAGTTTTTCTTTCCAGAATTCTGGCATGTCTGTTGTTTGCCGTAAGCGTGGGCAGCTTATTCACTTGCCTTTCAATGTTTCTGAGGAACGTCCTTCACATAGCTTGCGTCTCCCCTCTAAAAGAGCCCAGAGCTGAGGCAACAGAAAGGCAGGGGGTCGCCTCGCGCCATGGCATTTCATAGGTAAAGGACAGAAATCATGACACCAAGTGAGACTTGCTGCTTTTCAGCTTGTAAAGCACAAGCTGCAGCTAAACCCTCAGCACCAGGGACCTGAGCCTCTTTATTAGTTGTACTGTCTTACTTGGTTTCCATATGTGTTCATGGTGCCATGAGGAGAAGAAAGTGCGTTTGTCGTATTACCTTCCTGAGCTCAATTTGAGGGGTCTCAGGCTCCATCTGGTACATCCTCTTGCTTTATGAAACCATTTCCTCAAAACTGAGGAGCACCGGGCGGTCCCTGTGGGGTTGCCATAATGCACCTGCGTCACAGCTCCACTTGTTAATTTGGTTTCCAGATGTTACTGTCACTCACGATGTTCACGAGAAGATGGAACATGGTCAAATCTCACCCGATGGCTTCTTGTCAAACTCTGCTGCCCCAGAGCTTATGAATATGGCAGGAGATGGTATCCCGCCCGACCAAGTGGATTCCCTGTCTGATGATTTCACTAGTCTCAGGAAAGATGACCTGATGCACAGTCCTGGTAGTAATGCACTCGTAGGAGGAACCAAGAACTGCAGTGTCTCTGTAGATGATCGAAAAGTCTCGGTAACGTCTGCTTTGGAAACTGGGCCAAATACGTCGCAAATAACTCCTGCTATGGCACAAGGAATCAATGCTGATATAAAACACCAGTTAATGAAGGAAGTTCGAAAATTTGGACGAAGTGAGTAGTGAAAGAACATCTATCAGTAATATAATGGAGGTCCCTTTCCGTTTATGTTTCAGAATAGATTCAAGGTATCTCTTGAGGTGCATTTTTGGGAAGTACTGGGTTTTCACATAATCTAAAATGACTCCTCTGGCTTTACCTAAAAGAGACCCAATACACCTTTCTCTCTCTCTTTCCCCTTACTTACTGTAATAGTTTCCTTTTGCTGCGATAACAACAAGTTATCACAAACTTCGTGGCTCAAAACTGTATTACCTTAGAGTTGTGGAAGTCAGATCTGAAATGACTTTCGCTGGGCTGGCACGAAGGTGTTGGCGGGCCAGGGTTCCTTCTGCAGGCTCTAGGGAGAATCCGTGTCCTCGCCTCTTCCAGCTTCTATGGGCTGCCTGTGCTCCTTCGCTCGTGGGCCCTTCCTCCATCTTCAAGCCAGCAACTTAGCCCCTTCTCTCCTCTCTAACCTCTGCTCCCACCCTTACATCTTTTCTTTCCGACCAGCTCTACTGCCTCCCTTTTATAAGGATATTTGTGGTTACGTTGGGCAACATGTATGAACATGGATAATCTCCCCATCTCAAGAGCCGTAACTTAATCACATCTGCAAAGTAAAGTCTCTTCTTTTGCCATATAAGGTAACATGTTCGCAGGTTCTCAGAATTAGGACACGGACCACTTGGGGGACCATTATTCAGCAGACCACACTGAATTAGTGTTTAGAGTTTCCCTAGCAGATATGTGCAGTTGTCTTGATTTGAGTGTTTCAAATACGAACTATACCTAACTTTCCACACACAAGGAATGATTACTGATGATGTGCAAAGATTGAATTTTATTCTTCATCCGTATTTTTAAAAATACTAATTTTTTTTTTAATATCTGCAGAGTATGAAAGAATTTTCACTTTGCTTGAAGGAGTGCAAGGACCTCTTGCAGTGAGGAGGCAATTTATTGAATTTACCATCAAGGAAGCTGCAAGGTGGGTGTAAAGAGGAACTCTTGTGTTTTTCTTAAGCAGGAGGGCCGCCCCATGCAAGACAGGTGGAGGGATTGGTTCTGCCTTGCTGTTCTTTTTGTTTTAATTAATTAATAATTAATTAATCAATTAATTAATATTTGGCTCCATTGGATCTTCGTTGCTCCGCATGAGCTTTCCCTAGTTGCGGCGAGCACGGGCTACTCTTCGTTGCAGTGCGTGGGCTTCTCATTGTGGTGGCTTCTCTTGTTGTGGAGCACGGGCTCTAGGTGCACAGGCTTCAGTAGCTGTGGCACGCGGGCTCGGTAGTTGTGGCTCACGGGCTTAGTTGCTCTGCGGCACGTGGGATCTTTCCGGACCAGAGCTTGAACCCGTGTCCCCTGCATTGGCAGGAGGATTCTTGACCGCTGTGCCACCAGGGAAGTCCTGCCTTGCTTTCCTGAGCCCTGGCCCTCAGTCATAGTTACGGCTGTCTGCAGAGGCGTCTAGATTAATACTCCCTGAGGCCAACTCATTCATCCAGGTCTGTGGAGCCTTTTGCACTCCTCACAGCCTGAGGTGGGCTTGGGCTCTCAGCTGGTAATCTCGGTATTAGCTAAGCCCTATCTTGACAGGAACATACATTTTCTATTTCCCATGTGAATGGCCAGTCCCACGTTGTACCCCGCACGGTGCCTCACGCATCATAAATGCTTTAAGGACCTTTTGGATAATAAAATTTCTTTTCCTGTTTTAGGTTCAAAAGACGAGTCTTAATTCAGTACCTTGAGAAGGTACTAGAAAAAACAGAATGCCATCACCTTCTCAACAACGTTAATCACATCAACAGCAGATCATGATGTTAACGCAGAGACCGAGGAGGAGAAAAGAATAAGTGTTCCGTGCTGTAGGATAGAATGGGATATTGTTGATTATCCTGTGATGTTTCAGTCAAGGGCACTGCCTTCCAGCGGCTAAGAAAAAGCAGTGGAGCCTTTTGTTTTCAGATTCTCTGGCGGGAAAAGCTGGCTTTTGCCCTATGCGTTTTCTTTGAAAGTGTTAATTGGTTATTTTGTTGTTACTTTTCCCAGTTGAGGAAGGTGATGTTATTAATCCAGCAGGTTAGAATCAATGAACCCTGTCGCCCCTGCCACCTGTGATAAGGGTTCACTCTTGAACTGGGCCGTCCTGGGCATTTCCAGGGTGACTAGGGGCTACGTGCAGGTGGGGCACTACTTGGTGCTCTTACTATGTCCTTTAGAAAGAATAGGTGTTCAGAGGCCAACTGGTAATCTTGTGTGTGCTGAACAAATTTTTCAGCCATTCCTGGTTGTGCCTTTAAAACCATGCAATATTCAGGACAGTTTGGATCAAAGAGTAAGAAAGCTGCTACTTGGGTAAGTTATTTCTCCGTGGGAGAGGCAGGGGAAGTCACCAAACAATCTACCTCCAACTCTGTTCTATTTTGTCTAGAGACATTACAAAGTGCACCTGAGGCTGCCTCAACCCTGACATTTGTTCTCGCATGTAACGACAGGAAGTCTTCAGGTGGACTTGTGCATTCTGTGCTTCAGGAGCACTACAAGAAAAAATAATGCATATATTTCCTGTGACGTTTATACAGAGGTTTATATGGAGCAGTATTGTTATCTTTGTATTAATTTGCAAAAATTTAAGTGTACAAGGAGATTTTGACTTGCATATATAAAATAAATCATTTTATTGATTTTTCACAAGGTCCCTGATGCTAGAGAAATTTCTAGTGTTCTGTTTCTTCTGATTTGTTATTCCTTTCAGAAAAAGGGAAGTGCACACGGTTGTTTTTATTAATAGATTCATTTTATTTACTTCTTTATTTTTTGGCTGCGTTGGGTCCTCCGTTGCTGCACGCGGGCTTTCTGTAGTTGCTGCGAACAGGGGCTCCTCTTCCTTGCGGTGTGAGGGCTTCTCATGGCGGCGCCTTCTCTTGTTGTGGAGCGCAGGCTCCAGGAATGCAAGCTTCAGCAGTTATGGCACACGGGCTTCAGCAGCTGTGGCACACGGGCCTAGCTGCTCTGCGGCATGCGGGATCTTCCCGGGCCAGGGCTTGAACCCGTGTCCCCTACCTTGGCAGGCGGATTCCCAACCACTGTGCCACCGGGGAAGCCACCACACCGCTGAGTTAAGATGTTAGCAGAAGGATGTAAGCTTCAAAACGGCACTCACGGAACTTAGTGATACTGGTGAACATGGTGGTGTAGGGCGCTCTGGGTAGGGTCCTCCAGGGACACTGGGAAACACCGGGAAAACAATGGTCGGAATCCAGTTTACTGGAACTCTGGAAGATCATCAGAGGTTCACAGCAGCCAAGCAGACGTTAAGTCTGAAGAAGAGCCATGAAATGTGACGGGAGGATTTGCTGGCATTTTAAGTTACTCTCGCCCCAGGCCTTCCCTAGTAGAGCAGCGGCCCTGAAGGTGTCAGCCTGCATCGCAGGTGAGGGCTCCTGGCTCCGGAGGGAGGAGAGTGGGCCTTACTCCCAAGGAACTGTGTGTGTTTAGAGCTGTGTCCAGAAGGCTCCCCGAAGGACTGGCGCGAGGCGACCCCCTGCCTTTCTGTTGCCTCAGCTCTGGGCTCTTTTAGAGGGGAGACGCAAGCTATGTGAAGGACGTTCCTCAGAAACATTGAAAGGCAAGTGAATAAGCTGCCCACGCTTACGGCAAACAACAGACAAATAGGACTGAGCAAAGAGCGTACGATAGAGCACTTTTGCTTTCTTGGCACTCTCAATACATACAGAAATGAGCTGGACAGTTCAACTACTAAGCGAACATTCACAGAGCTCTGACACTCATGATTTATTGTCTCAATGCCTTTTACAAGTTGAAAAGCTGAAAGTCTCAATGTCAAGATGTCTGATATTCACACTCTATCACCCCAAATCCCTGTCAGTATATGATCTTCCTCATGCATCTTTTCTCTCTCAGAAACCTGAGTTTCTTTGTACTCCAGGTCTGACCCCTCTTCCCCATTGACTCGTCCTGCTCTGTGCCGGGCGCCGTGCCAGGAGCCGGGGAGCGGCCGCCAACAGGACGGACGCCAACATTCCCCGCCCTTATGGAGCTTCCATGCTCATGGGGACGCCAGGCAGTAAGTGTACAATGATCCAACAAAATGATTACAGTTGGAATTCGCGTTAGGGAAGAAGCAAGCAGGGATGGGACAGAGAGCAGGAGGGGGAGCCCCAGCGGACCACGTGGTCGGGAAGGCCCTCCGGACGAGGTGTCCTTTGGGCAGAGCCTGGAGGAGGAGAGAGAGCCGGCCTGTGCACATGCAGAGGAAGAGCTCCAGGCTGCGGCCAGGGCACGTGCAGAGCCCCGGGGAGGGCACTGGCCAGGGAGCACAGAGCAAAGGACAGAGGCAGAGAGAGCGAGGAGGAGACGACAGGCCACGTGTTTGTTAGGAGAGGATGGCGGGGCCAGGTCGTGCACAGCTGGGAGACCAGGGTCGGGGGCTCAGATTGTGTTCTGAGTGCCTAGGAAAGGTGATGATGGGTCTTCAGCATGGATGTGGCGTGATCTCATTTCTGTGTTGGCGTGATCACTCTGGCTACAGGGCAGGAAGTGACTTAGATGTGCAGAAGATGGGAAGTAGGGAAATCAGATAAGAAGCTATTGGAGTAGCTTGGTGACATGATGGTAGCACAGTTCAGAGGAATGGAGAGAAATGTTGGGATGTGGGATTTATATTGGGCATCATCCAGTGGAATGGCGGAGGCCGGTTCAGGCTGCACTGGGTTGGAGCATAGAGAGGAATTGGGGACACAGAGCACACATGAAGACCCATCCCTTATTGAGCCCATTTGCTCCTACTGACTCAGCAACTCCAAATGGCTGCACATCCTTCCGCCTTGCCCTGGCAAAGCAAACAGGCGTATATCTAGCCATTTCTCCAACTTGTGTTAATTATTATGTAAGTAGGGATCTTCCTCCCCTCATACATATTGAGATCCTTGAAACACAGTCTCCACTCCCCATGGGGCCCTTGGTACCTACCACATAGATGGTTTAATAACGGTTTACTTAACGAACAAAAACTGAATACAAAAGGAATGAATACAAAGGAAAAGAAAATTGTTTAGTGTCTTAGTCCTCTAGGGGCCATAAGGAAATCACAACCACTACTCTATACCTGTATGTACAAGAGTGGGTTTTATGAGGTTTGGATAAGATGGGAACCACGAGGCTGAGGGTGGTCCCTTTCCGCCCACGTGGTTAGTTACAGTAGGTGGTGTTTGTGGTTTCCTCAACAGCAGGGACATACTCCGCCTTCTCTTAGATGACAGAGGACTGCTGGGTTCTCCAGGACGTTTCACTTTGTTTTGTGGCCCTGTTACAAACTCATCTGCTTCATCAATCATCATTCCCTAGAAAACATCAATGAACATATTCCATTAAAGAGAACACTGCAAGAACTCTTCACATGCATATACAATCATACGCTACATCAGTAATATAGATCTTAATCATCGGCCAAAGATTTGCCATACCCCACAGAGACTGTTCTCAGAAAACGCTACTCAATTTCAATCTAGTCTAAGTGGAACGAGGAGGAAACTTGTTGTAAGGTCAAACATAACACAATCATGATTAACCAGAAAGCTTGGGGAATGAGCAACGCGATGAGAGTTCCAAAGTGGGAATAAACCCACAGTGACCTTTCTGAAGAAGATACAAACCATTTTGCATCAACCCTTGGTAAGGGAATTCATTCCCTTTTGTGTGCTTTAAACGCATCCTTAAGAAATATTGATAGTCACTGTATAGAATGCTGCATGAAAATGGTGATGGGCAGGTGGTAGATGGAAAATGTCATTCCCCCAACAGCAATCTCACAGAGATTCAAATATGTCCACCTTGGTGCTGGACAGAAATGAGGGAGGGGGCTTTTCACCCTTGGGAATAGATAAAAGATGAGAGCCAGCAGTATAGAAGGTTAACTAAAAGCTGTTCTCATCCAAGGATAACCCAAGAATGCGCACTCCCATTATTTGAATAAAATCATAATAAATGACTTTTCCAAAGCATTTCCCAAAGCAAAACAGTACATAAAGGGGAAAACATAGTCACTGCGCATGTACCACGTGTCAGGTAATGTTCTAAATGGTATACAGGTACTAACTCAATACTCCACAGAGCTCTATTAGTTAGGTGTCATATTTATCTCCAGTGCCACAAAGGAGGAAACCAAGACACAGAAAGATTAAGAAAAACTCCAGTTAATTGAAGATTCAGGTGAAGCAGAATACCTTTCAGTCTACTTTTGCTACAGAAGACATTATTTCACGGTCTGCACGCTTATAACAATGGTCTCCTCCATGAATGCAGATATAATCTCCATTTGTCTTCATGCGTATATGGTCAAGTCAGTATATCTCTCACTTATACACACAGAGATACACACACACGCGCGCATGCACACGCACACACCTCACATGTATATCTCAAAGCCAATAAGGCAACACCACTTAGTACTTCATATTTCAAGAGGAATACTTTATAACTGTCTAGACACAGCACTAGAGAGCTGAATAATGTAAACAGAGGAAATAAACAGTGATCTCAATATTAAAGGAATTAGTGTGTGGAGGTGGGAACAAATACAGACTCTGGAGCTGGAAAGACGGGGGTTCAAATCCTGGCTCTTATCAGTTGTGTCACTCGGGGTGAACCATTTGACCACTATGAGCTGTGATTTCATAGTATAGGGCAGATAGTAGTATTCATCTGCAGTTGTGAGCATTCAATGTTATCATTTAAAATATCAACGCCTACTACGTATGCAATAAATGCCAGCTATCACTTTGTTTAACTAACACACTGTTGCATAAGGAGGCTCCCACTTTCCATTCACAAAGAGACCTGGAGGCATATTTTATCTCTTAAACAAACAGAAGGAGAACCTCTGATTTACGTACATGTTGCCAAGAAGAAAGGAATTATTGCAAGAATATCACGATTTAGGCAGACATAGAAATAGATATCCCACCTTCTTATCTTGCTTAAATGGATTGCCAAAAGTATGTAGTCTTTTTGGTTGATCTGGATCAATCTCTCGAAGTGGAGAAGCCAGTGTCTTTAGATATTCTTGATAGTTACCCATTTGTGCGACTGGAACACTATGAAGGGAATCTGCAAAATCACCGGAAAAGCAACAGATACTATACAGCAGAAGTGTGTGGTCCTTTTGAGAGGACATGATCATAGTCTGATTTAGCATTGTGTATCTTGGCAACCGACAGTCTAAAATCTCGAATCTAGCAGCCTGGATCTAAAATCATCTCTCTTCATCCCACTCATTACTCAGTCTACCATCACTACGGCCTACAAGCTCAAATCTCTAGGGCAAGAACAACTCCCTCACTCTTCATACCAGGTTTGAGAATGGGCTGACATTCCCTATACCACCATCCCAACTCAAAACCCCGTATTTTATGTTTTCAAGAGCCTAGGCTCAGGGCTTCCCTGGTGGCGCAGTGGTTAAGAATCCACCTGCCAACACGGGGGACATGGGTTCAAGCCCTGGTCCGGGAAGATCCCACATGGCGTGGAGCAGCTAAGCCCGTGCACCACAACTACTGAAGCCTGCACTCTAGAGCCCGCGCTCCGCAACAAGAGAAGCCACCGCAATGAGAAGCCCGCGCACCGCAACGAAGAGTAGCCCCCGCTCGCCACAACTAGAGAAAGCCCGCACACAGCGACGAAGACCCAACGCAGCCAAAAATAAAATAAATTTTAAAAATAAATTTATTTTTTAAAAAAAGGAGCCTAGGCTCCATGGTTTTCTCTTATCATCCAGAGAATCTTGGTTAGCGGGCCTCACCCTCTTGGAAAATTTGATTAGATATACAGGCTCTCTTCCTAGAAAAGTCCCCCCTGCCAAAAAAACAAAAACAAAAACAAAATGGCGTATAATTTCAGGAGGTTGGCCAGGCTAAGATCTGCGCATTGTAATGGACAAATGACCCTGCTTAAAACGAGCAAAATGGAGTAAAGGGGAATTACACACCGCCACCAGTTATCCTAGACAATATCAGGTTCATTCTTTTCCTGTAAATGAGGAATTTGGATTGAATTCATCACAGTAGGCTGGGCGGTATAGCTTCGGGGCATGCAATTTCCGGAATCTGACAGACCTAGGTTCTGCCACTTTCCAACTCACTAAACCTGGGCAAACTACTAAAATGCTCACTCTCAGTTCCAATGTCCATAAAAATGGGCATAAAAACAGCATCTATCTCATGGGGTTGCTTTGAGACTCACAAGAGCTAAAACGTGTAGTGTAATATATGCACCGACTAATGCACACTTCCCCTTAAACCCGAGAACAATAAACTTGTGCCTGGGTAGCTGAAGGGATTCAGGGAAAAGAGGCATTATCAATATTAAAGTATTTTACAAAATAACTTACTCGTTATGCGATAAGCATCTTTGTGAGAGTCAGACTTGACATTTTCCTAATCAACAAAAAGTACTTCTTTGTTCACTTACCTTCATCTTGTCCAACAATAAACTTGTGTGTTTTCAGCAGATTGGATCGCATTCTGGTTAACTGGTCTAAAAGACCTCTACGTGGAATATCATAAGCATTTCTATACGTCTGAGGTTTCAAATCCTATTTGAAATGAACAATTTCAGTTACTCCTGAGGCTTTTAATATAGAAATATAATTCCTAATCCTCTTAAAATCTTAGTGAAGAGAGGGATATTCATTACAACTAACTACAGTAGAATTTTGCCAGTGGAAAATTTGCCTTCGCTGGCTCTGTTCTGAATTCTAATACACCCACAGAGCATTAAAGCCACTGGGAATATCCTTTTTCAATATGTCATTTAAAACATCAAATCCTGAGATTTGTGCCGCGGGCAGCCTTGCAGGCCCACTGTTTGTAATCTAGATGTAGCCTGCCGGCAGCCACGGAGGTGAGCTGCTGGGATGTCCATCCAGGAAGCAGTAGCGGATCCTACAAGGGCCGCAGTGATCTGAGCACCTCCAGCCCCAGTACCTTTGGGATCTGGGGCAGCATTGGAGCCCAGGCTGTGCTCTTCCCCAGGCTGCCCCCAGCCAGTGATGGAGGATGATGCGGGATGTTAGGGCCTGGCCAGTTCTGCCCAAAGTGGACCTCCTCTATGGGAAATCGTGGCGCCAGGCTTCCCTTCTGGGCTGGTTAAGATTTTCTACAAGCTATACTGATGTCTGAGGCTCTTCATACCCATTCCTCCTTCCTTCCCCCACCCTCTCACAAGTGTTAGTTCAGCAGCGTAATCTGACGGTTAGCAGACATTTGGTCCTGTCCAAAATGTCTGTACAACATTTGGTCCATGCCAGAGGTCCTTGATAATCGGTCCTGTCCAAAATGTCCATGGAGACATGTGGTCCACACCAAAGGGTCCTTGATATTTGGTTCTGTCCAAAACCATTTGGCATGAACCAAATATGCTCATGGATATGTTCTGGATTGAACCAGATTTCAAGGACCTTTTCGTGTGGACCAAATGTCTTATGGACATTTTGTATAGGACCAAATGTTCTGCAAGGGATCTGAAAGCTCCCTCTGCTTACTGTTGTTCCTTCTCCCCTTTATCTTTCACAGACCTTACCACCCCCCCCCACCCCAAACAAGCTATTTATGTCACAGTTTACCTTGTTGAAGAGCCCTACTTGGAAGCCGGCAAATTCTTTGGTATTCAATTCTGCCAGTCTCGGTGCTGTTTCTCCTATGATTTCTTTCAATAGTTTTCTAAAATTTTTATTGTGAGTCAAGGACACTCCACCTCCAGAATGATTTTTCACTTTGATTCCAATTTCCTGGGGAGGTTTCTTCCCCACTGATGCTAGTATTCGTTCTGACTCTAGTTTGGTCTAAAATGAAAGTACACAGTACGTTATGAAAAGATCTATATTATCACTATTGTTTTTACTACTTAAGAAAGATAATACTTTAAGAACCCCATTGAACAAATTTCAATCGCAAATCACAGAAAAACGGATAATTAAACATTTTCCTGTGCTTCTCTGTACTACCACAGCAAACAGAGAGAGGGGGCTAGAAAGACAAATAATACACTTTTTTTTTCCTCTTGTCTAGTGTCAAAATTATGATTGAATCATGGAGAGAATGAAAACCATGGGTAAGAATTACATTCACAGGCATGTAAAATCACATTTTGTTACTGTAAAATCTAGTCTAAGTGAACATATTCATTTCGGACCCAGACATAAAGGGTAAAACTCTGTATTTATAAAAGTACACTAGTACTAAAATTCAGATTACATAGATTGCATTATATCTGAAAAAACTTATAGTGTTTACTTCTAATATCAGACCACCCCCCCAAAAGTAATACTTAACAAATATTACCAAGTAAATAATTTGTAATATGTACTCAGTAAGTTTCTTACTAACTCACAAGAAAAAAAATCCTCTTAATAGACACTATTATACCATATTGATAAATATTGCTTGAGAATGTATTGTAGCAATATATTTGGGCATATTTCGTGATTTACATACATCTGAGATGGTTCAAAGAACACTGGTGACATAGTTATTAAATTAGTAATTAAATTAGTAATTAGAGCTAGTATAAATTAGTAACGATCTGTTCTTTTTCTCTAAAAGGTAGAATTCCACCAATGTCCAGTAAGCCCAAATTAATTTTGAATTTCTTGTGGTTTGGTCAGAGATACTCATAAATTTTCCCTAACTATTGGAATTAAGTACGTTTATTATCTTTTTAAAAATTTAGTCATGAAATAAGGGATAAGAGCAAATGAAGGGTCTGTTTCCACAAATTGGTCCTGAAAGGTCATTGATAAAACCGTACAAGCAACGTGTCCCAGAAAGCCCCAGAACTTGCATGAGTTTCAACTCTGTTCACTATTCTTCCTTCTGGCCATACCCTGCTGACACAGCCTTAAAGGCCTAAGGTAAACATCAAATAAAAAAATATAAATCAATAGATCAATAAATAAATAAATAACCAAAACAAAACATTTAACAACAACAACAAAAATCTATTAGCAGAGAGGGAAAGGGGTTAAGGGGACACTTGATAGATCAGAAATCTGGGTTTGCCTTTACTTTCTTTTGCATTTATGAGCACACTGGTCTGGTAGGGGCTGGTAAACTCCAGACTATACTTAAGTTTTTGCCAGTTCCTAGCAAGGTGTGTCAGCATCCCAAATTGTGGAGTCATTTTGGTTCTTTGGTGTCAGAAATCTGACACTTATTTGCTCTGACACTTATTTGCTCTGTTTTCTAAAGGCCCAACTTTGAAACATATCCAACTTGAAGCATTATTGTCACTGCAAATGCTACTACTATTCCCTACCTGGGAATACATTTGTGCACAAGAAGAAAGTAAAGCTGCTGCATTAATTTGTCATATAACATAACACATTTGTATGGCAGTAAAGCTCTAACTCAGTAGTTCTCAAACATTTCCACCCTGCAAGAATGGGCTAGGTAGAGATGAGAAGTACGATAAGTAGGGGTGAGTGGAGGATGAGGTACTAATAGAGAGGGGCAGGCAAGGGACAAGGTGAATAATGCAAATGAGGTGGGGGAACAGATGGAGGGCCTGTCACCCTCCAGTGCGAGGAACGCTGGTCTCATCTCCCCCTCTCCAAGAAAAAGCATACTGATATTTATTGCCTAAAAACGCATTTCAGGCAAGTCATTAATCACACCATGCCTCGGTGTGCTGACCTAAAAAGGGGGATGCTCTAGCCCAACGTGATTTGAGGAGAAACTAGGTTGAGGATAGACAAAATGTGACCCATGGATAATTCTATTAAGCCTCTGCCCCTCCTAGGCCACAAAATATCAACCAGCTTGTGGGTAGAACAAACTGGCAAGTGAAAGGAGAAATGGCACAGCATCAGATGATACTGACAGACCCTTAACTGCAGTTTAATGGTGAAGCTAGAAGCCATAGAGAATCACATTATTACTAATCCATAAAGTGTAGAAATATATACACATTTAATTTGAAAATTACAGTTATACTAAAGAATAAGGAAATGCACTTCTGAGGGCAAAGGATTTTTGTTTGTTTGTTTTTACCAATACTACCTGTTGGCTGAGTTTTTTAAGGTAAGAGATAACACTGTAACTAAGTCCACAATCTAAATTATCTGATATCAGATTTGGAGCTCCCATCATCCTTAGTGCTTTCTTTAATGGCTATAAGGAAACAAAATACACAACAGTAAGAATAGAATAAATCTTAAAATACTCAAACTTCAGTTATAAGGGGCAAAGGGACATGATTCATTTCTTAGAAGTCAAGGTGCTGCACATAAAACCAAACATGGAACATTAAAAAGTGGCAATGAAAATAGCAGAAAAGTAAAGAGCAGAAAGTAAAAAAATCAGAAGAGAGTGGGATAAGAAGAGCAAGTAACAGCAAATTCAAACAGGTAAATTGCTTTCAGTCTTAATTCCCAAGTCATAAAATCATTTCACATTGCATTTTATTGTGCACCCCATTCCTGCCATGGTAAATACTAACACACCCCAATTTCTCCTCCCAGTGACACCAATGGTACCACTTAAGGTTCTGCCTTTTCACCTCTAGAAACTTGGCTTAAAGTTTACCACATCTACCTCTGAAATGATTTTGATAATCTTGATTTAGATTATATGACTCGTTCAAAATAATTATGAATATTTTTCTCAAATTGTAAAAATCCAAATGACACCAAGTGATTTTTTACTCTTTTTGGATTCCCTCTAACCAGTGCCCCTACTTCATGCTGTGTCTAGGACACATTTAACAAAAGCCATAAGTAAATATAATGTCTTCGGGTTGTTTGGTTTTTTTTTCAGAGGAAAACCCAATAGTGCGAATTTCTAGAGTTAAAAAGGGAAGTTGATATAATACATAAATCCAGTCCTATTTTTCTTAAATCCCAAAATTATAATTTCACAAGGTTAGTTTTTATAAGAGAAACATAGATGTGTTTTATAACAATAACCATGGCAGTTAAAGGAAATAAAATAAGCAGATCTCTTTTGTGCCGCCATGACATCTCCAAGCTCTTACACATAATTTGAGAAGACAATGGCGACCCAAATTTACAAATTAAAAATAAAACTATCTTATTTCAGGGGTGAAGCTTTTGATTGATTGGATAGAGTTAATACATACTAATAAGTAGTATGGAGGCAGAGTTTTTAAGTAGCTGTCAAAAGCCTGTCGCCACTTCACACTTGGCTTAAGCTTGTGAACTTTAAACAAGTCATCTGCAAGAGAAAATCCAAGAAAATATTATACTATTCCAGTCCTAAATTCCAAGATCTAGATCAAGCAACCCACATCTATTATATAATTTCCTAGAAATTTCCAGTTTCAATTACATTAGATGAACATTTCATCGGAGTTTATTTGATTATCTTTTTTTTGGTACTATGTACCCAAATTATATATAGCAGTTTTCTAGAAAATGAAATAAATTCTCAGGCTACATATTCATCTTCCATCTGTGAAGCTACATAAAATATAATATTAAAACACTGACTCTGATCTATGTGAAATATTATCTTACATATTGGTAACTCTAGTGTAGTAATTTTCACCTGAGAAGGAATCCGTGGTCACTGGTGGATGGAATATTTCTTTTATTTAAATAGAGAATGTTAAAACAACAAGAACAACAACAACAAAACGAACTCATAGATACAGAGAACAGATTGGTGGTTGCCAGGGGTGGGGGAGGGGTGAAATGGGTGAAGGGGGTCAAATGGTACAGACTTCCAGTTATAAGATAAATAAGTCATGGGGATGTAATGTACAGCGTGATGATTATAGTTAACTACACTGTAGTGCATATTTGAAAGCTGCGAAGAGAGTAGATCTTAATATTTCTGATCACAAGGAAAGAATTGGAACTATGTGCGGTGATGGGTGTTAGCTAGATTTATCGTGGTGATCATTTTGCAATACATACAAATATCGAATCATTATGTTGCACACCTGAAACTAACAGAATATGTCAATTATACCTCAATAACTTCTGGGCAATGATGGCACGCTCTAAATTACATTTTGGATTCTCCTTAATCAGTGTATATTTTGTTTATCCATATTTCCCCCCTCTTCATTTCCTTGATTTCAGTGGTCAGGCATTTTGAGCCAAACTTTGGGTCTCTCAAACATTAGTTAACAAGTGGCTGATGGCACTAGTAAAAGCAAGTGGAGATGTATGTTGAAGTTGAAAATTCTGTACAACTAAGTATGGTTCTTGAATATGGTGTATTATTAATACAACTAAAGATATTTCCCTTAAAAAAGCAGATATCCCCTATATTTTTACACTCAAATTTAATTATTTAAATAATTCAAATGCATTGTATACACTACATGGAAAATTCCCCAAATATCTCATTATTTCCTTCCAAGGATAAGAAATTTTTTAATATAATAATTCAAAATTGATACCCCCAGACATCAACCAACATGAACCTGCCACACTTACTATAAATATCAAAGATATTATAAATTCACTCTCTATATTGTTTCTTCATGTTTTACTGGCTTTTATCCAAAAAACAAAAGCTTTCCTTCCAGGAACAAAACCAGCCCTGTGCCATATGCACAATTTCTCTACAAATAGGGCTATTCTTTGAAATTCTGAATTTATTTGGTTATGAAAAGCAACTACATATTTTCTTCCTTTTACTACTATAATAAATTATTCACTCCTGCTGA
>NW_006789873.1:2544884-2550036 GCF_000442215.2 Lipotes vexillifer | reverse complement strand
CCTGCTGAAACTAATTTAAATGAATTTACAAAGTCATAAAATGTAGGTCTTTTGTTCTTTTGGTACAGGGTAGAAAGGACAAAGGAAAAAAGATCTGAAGAGATTTCTGGCTCATCGTAGCATGCAGGTTCTTTAAAGACCATTCATACCTTGACAGAAAGGAACGGGAGACTGTGGAAATATCCTGTTATACCATGTCTCTATGTGATGTCTGTAGGGAATTAGGCAGATTTTGGAAACTAACTGACAAATGTAAATACCACAAGACTGAAGAGACATTTAGATATAAATAGATTAGACAATGAGAGTCAATAGTAGTCTTAATATTTCTAACAATGCCAATTGCAATGATTCCACCCAGGAGCCAATTTAGTCTAATTACTTCTTGTCGGATTTATTTTTTAATGGGGGCGAGAGGAAAAAAGAAAATCTTCCACAGACTAGATCAAGGGTAGAGAGCAGTTAGGGTGACACAGCTTTAGTCACTATCTTTGTAGCTCAGAAAATGATTTCCATTCCCATGCAGTCTCCAGGATGGTACAGTAAAAATATCATAAACAATCAGCTCATCCACATTTGAAAGATGAGATGAGAGTGTGGAACGAGAGTAAAATGACACTGCCAACACCTCAAAAACTACAGATATTTTCTCTTCCGGTTCCTTTCTCCCCATTTCCTGCTTCAGAAAGGCAGGGGTTTGAGTTCAAGCTCAGACACATACTATGTACTTAGCTCAGTGAGCTTTGAGAAGTCACTTCACCTTTTTGTGCCTCCATTTCATCCATAAAATGAGTTCAATGATAACTGCCTTTTCCCACAGGACTGTTCTGAGGAGCTAGGTTATGTACGTGAAAACACCACATAAAATTTATAGGGCTTCCCTGGTGGTGCAGTGGTTGAGAGTCCGCCTGCCGATGCTGGGGGACACGGGTTCGTGCCCCGGTCTGGGAGGATCCCACGTGCTGCGGAGCGGCTGGGCCCGTGAGCCATGGCCGCTGGGCCTGCGCGTCCGGAGCCTGTGTTCCCTCCGCAACGGGAGAGGCCACGACAGTGAGAGGCCCACGTACCGCAAAAAAACCCCCCAAAACAAAAACTTATAAATAGCGTAAACTGTGAAGCACCGGATATATAATGATAAATAAACATCAGATTATCCTCTTTCGGTTATTCTCTTTTCCTCCTCCTGATAATGACTGGTCTTAATATGGAGATGATCTATATTTTTTACACAAGTCCCCAGTTCTTAATTTTTTTTTAAAAAAAGGTGACAGAATGTGGCATACTTAAGAAAAAAAAAAGACAAGTTGCTACAAATGCCTTACTTTCTGTAGTTACTGATCCTCAATAGAAAAAAAAAATTCCTAATTTCCTGATTGAGAGATAATCTTGCCAACTGTGATAATCTGGTTACCTACCACCCTACTAACATGATTCTTATGGTAGCTCATTGATCCAATTAAGCCTCACTTATCTATCCCAGGTAAATTTTAATGCTTAAATAAACTTTTCTTGACTACTTTTCATGGAAATCTTGAATTAATAAAGAGGAAAGAAGGGTCACTTTTATGGACAGTTATTGTACTCTGCAGTACTATAGTGATGTTCCAGACATCTTCTCTCTCTCTCTCTCTCTCTCTCCATATATATATATATATATATATATATATATATTTTTTTTTTTTTTTTTTTTTTTTTTATATGCGGTACGCGGGCCTCTCACTGTGGTGGCCCCTCCTGTTGCGGGGCACAGGCTCCGGACGCGCAGGCTCAGCGGCCATGGTTCACGGGCCCAGCCGCTCCGCGGCACGTGGGATCTTCCCGGACCGGGGCACGAACCCGCGTCCCCTGCATCGACAGGCGGACTCCCAACCACTGCGCCACCAGGGAAGCCCTGTCCTATATCTTTATACTATATCCTTAGTATGGAATAACAGTGCCTTCAAGAGCTACTAAGGTAACATAGATATTAATAATGACAATAGTATTATTATTATTATTATTTTTTTTTTTTTCCTTGCGTTATGCGGGCCTCTCACTGTCGCGGCCCCTCCCATTTGCGGAGCACAGGCTCCGGACGCGCAGGCCCAGCGGCCACGGCTCACGGGCCCAGCCGCTCCGCGGCACGCGGGATCCTCCCGAAACGGGGCACGAACCCGCGCCTCCTGCATCGGCAGGCGGACTCTCAAGCACTGCGCCACCAGGGAAGCCCGACAATAGTATTATTAATCAGACAATAGCACTTACTGTTTGCCAGGTGAGTTTGATGCAATTTAATTCTATTAATTCATTTAATCCCAACTAAATCCTTTTGAGGTAGGTACTATTATTATCCCCACTTTACAGATGAAATAGCTGAGGCACAGAGAGGTTAAGTATCTTACCCAGGGTCACAAAGCTAGCAAACAGCAGAGCCAGGATTCATTATCAGGGCAGCTATGCCCTAGAGTTCAGACTGCTAATTACCATGGAGGCTACACAATCCAGAAATTGAAGTAATGGTGGAAGCTATTTCAGAACCTCGACATGAAACCCAAGTTTGGGATTCAGGGGCACAAGAACCTCAGCCTCAAAGGGGGTGAAAACCCTATGCTCCTTGGAAGATACAGGTTATAGAGAAGCCTAGAAATGGATATTTGAAGCCAAAGGGAAGAATGGGAACTGAGTCAAGGATGGGTTGGCCCTCAAGTGGATGTGTGCGGTCAGAGAAGGGGGAGGAATCAAAGATGCCTCCGGGGTTTCTGGTTTGGGATGTTTGCAAAGGGATAATGATGCTCTAGGCAGGGCTGGATAGAGCTCCTACCCCAAAATGACCAGATATAAGATTTGCAAACTTTCCCCCATTTCATACGTTGCCTTTTGCTCTCTATGGCATCCTTTGATGCACAAAAATCTTTAAGTTTGATGTAGTCCCATGTGTTTATTTTTGCCTCTGTTGTCTGCGATTTTGGTATCATCTCTCTCTTATTATTTCTTACAACCGCATGTGAATCTACAATTATCTCAAAATAAAAAGTGTACTTAAAAAATAGAAAAATAATACTATTAACAGTCTAAGTGAAGATTAGCTAGTTTGATCCTTCACTTTTTAGTTGTGAAAACTTGAGATCATAAAGGTATATTTAAGAAAACAGGGTAAATAAATCCACAAAATACAGGTACTTTTTTATTGGCAGTCTTATTAATCTCAAAGACATAACATATATTCTGTATAAGTGAAAATCACCTGTTAGAAGATATTTTTAGATAGACTACCTAAAACAATCATTTATGATGACCCACTCTTAACCTTCTTAACTTGCAACATTCAAAAGAATTGCTTTTTCAGGACATTTAATACATATAATACTGATAGCAATAAAAATCTTATGCTTTCAATGACTATATTAAAACTTAGTAAAAGTTTGATCCTTTTTGCAAAAATTAAGAAACCTCAGCAACTAAAAATGTTCACAACTTTACAAAGAGAAAGGTACCGTGTGGTACTGTATTACTCTAAACAGATGTGGCTCTTTAAATGAGAAAAAAAAAAATCACACACATTTTCAGTGATGTCTGAGTAACAGCTTCTGGAGTTGTTCCTTTTAGAATCTTGCCCTGGAAACCACAGCTTCTACAACTGCAGTTATTGCAGAATTCACTCCTGTATCTATTTCCTTAACTTGCTACTCTGCCTAAAACACATGCCTCAAGAGCATTCAATATTCTTTTGTGGAGGAACTTAGTGCAAGCCAACAGCCCCACGGAAGCCCTATTTTCTGAAGAAAACCATCAGATTCTTGAAGTGTTAACCCCAATCAACTTTGGGGAGCCCAAACTAGTTTACCAAAAGCCAAGTGCACTTAAAACTGGAGAGAAGAGGGGTGACAGCATTGGAGTTTGCAACCCAAAGAGCAGCATAAGAATCACGCCCCCCCGAGGTGAAGAGTCTCTTCTGTTTGATGTAAAAACAACGAAAGGAAAATGAACAAAACAGAAAACAGGATGCAAATTCTATCCTTCCAAATCAGTTTTTAGACTTTTATATATCCTGATATCCATTACTCTTTGACTACATTTAAAATGCTTAGTTCATCGTCGATTTTTCTTTTTTGTTGTATTTCAAAGATGACTAAATGGCTCATACTTGACTTACCTAAAAGAGGGAGTAAAACTGGGTAGTTGTACGGCATCACAAAGAGGTTTACACAAGTTAAAGTCGTACTGGCTTTTAAATAACCAAATGGATATCCAAGTTCATTGTATTTTCCACTGCTAGTAACAAATACCTGAGAAGACGGTGAAGTAATGTACAGTTATGACAATAAGGATTTTATGTAAAACTAAACACAGCAACATTCCATACCGACATCTCTGGCACAATTTAATTGTAATTTAAAAATGGGAATAGTGCTTTCACTATATTTATGTCAAAACATATCATACTAAAGAAGAATGTTCAGATTGCAATTCTTCTGCAAATGGCGTTAAGAAATGAAATCGTACTATGCAATAACGATTCAGAGACCACAGGCTGCATCAACAATACCCAAATATTTACTTGGTTAGCACGATGGAAAATAAGGCTGAAATACCACTAAGTGATACCAGCCATTGAAACAAATTGACTTCTGAAAAGAACAAGTGGTGACCAGAGTGGAGACTGTTAGGAAAATGGAACATGCCCCTATGCCTGAAGCATGCAATTACAAAAACAAAGCCCATTTAAAGGATTATGCTAACACTCATGTGTACTACTATTAAGTTTTGCTCTACTTCCCTTTTTTGCCCCATTCCCCTACCCATTTATTCATTTTTCATCCAATAAATATGGATTGAGGAGTCTGTTACAAGCCAGGCACTGGTGATAATTATTTTGATGCAATTATATTGAGCAAGGAGATGCTTTGGTTCAATCTGGAAGGCACTTTCTCTTGTAAATGATCCTGGTGGAGCAAACATTCAATAAAAATGAAAACATTAATCTTTATTCCATATGACTAGCATCTTATTCCTTATTGATATTCCTGATTTGATATGTATTATATTGTCAGGTTCCATAGACCTGATATGCTCTTCTGGAGTCCTCTGGCTATCATGTTTTCTTTGTGTTCCATGTTCACTCTTTGGCCCAAATCAGGGCATCAGTATGTACTTTTAGGGACCTAGACCTTTA
>NW_006789873.1:2529408-2544874 GCF_000442215.2 Lipotes vexillifer | reverse complement strand
ATTATTTAAGACAAAAGTCAAACCCTGATGGTGAACAGAACCCACTTACTTTGCTAATTCTTGGCCCCAGCCATATCACCTACCAGTTCACTAAATTCTTGCTATGCTTAGCTGTAGCTAAGAATAAACCCTTCCTATGTAATGGATGCCTCCACAAAAAAATGGGGTGTGCTAAAACATGACTCACCTACTAGATTTCATGTCTTAATCTGAACCTTAATAGAAACAGATAATTGTAATAAAACATGTTGGATTTCCTCCAATTTCCTAAGTGTGTATAATAGAAAAGGGGGGAAATCATCATAAAGGATAAAAAAGTTGCGGCCGGCAAGGATCAGACCTGTAATACTCCCCTGAAAGGAAAGCACTGTTTATTTTTTGCGGTACGCGGCCCTCTCACTGCTGTGGCCTCTCCCGTTGCGGAGCACAGGCTCCGGACGGACGCGCAGGCTCAGCGGCCATGGCTCACCGGCCCAGCCGCTCCGCGGCACGTGGGATCCTCCCGGACCGGGGCACGAACCCATGTCCCCTGCATCGGCGGGCAGATTCTCAACCACTGCGTCACCAGGGAAGCCCCAAAGCACTGTTTTTTGTTCCTTTCTCACTCCCTTTCTGTCTTTACTCCCTCCCTTCCCACCTTCATACCTTCCTTCCTTCCCATAAGCCCACTGAGTATTTCCAAATTTCTTATCACCTGCAAATTCATAGAATTTGGGGGCTCAAAGTGATCATTAGAGACCACCTAGTCTAGAGAAAGTGTCTGATCCCAGACCACATAGCTGGTGGCAGAGCTAGGGTTAGAATCCAGTCTCCATTATGATTTTGCCGAATTTCCCAGCTCCTGGTTCATCTTATTCTTTTTCACTCCCACCAATTCACCGCATTAAACTACTCTAAACCAAAGTAACGTAAGATGCAAATGAAAGACATATGGCATATTTGAGGGGTGCTGCAGGGATCTTAAGTATTTCTTAAGTTCCTTTGGAGAAGATTTACAAGGAAGGTGCCATATAGAAAAGAGGGTTTCATTTAGGGAAGAAGTATAATTTATAATTTTATTTGCTTTTATTCCAAAATGTTTTTCAATTCATAAATTCAAGCCTGTCTTGATTTTTTTTTTTTTTTTTTTTCTTGCGTTATGCGGGCCTCTCACTGTTGTGGCCTCTCCCATTTGCGGAGCACAGGCTCCAGACGCGCAGGCTCAGCGGCCATGGCTCACGGGCCCAGCCACTCCGCGGCATGTGGGATCCTCCCGAAACGGGGCACGAACCCGCGTCTCCTGCATCGGCAGGCGGACTCTCAAGCACTGCGCCACCAGGGAAGCCCAAGCCTGTCTTGATTTTAACTTAGCATTCTATCATCCCTATCTCTACATTTCTAGCACACTTTTGGTGTACTTTATTGAAATATAAACATACGTTCAAAAAAGTGCATGAATTATAAGTACACAGTTCAATGAATGTTCAAAAATGAATGCACGTGTGTCATCAGCACCCAGATCAAGAGATAGAACCTAACCAGAAACCCCCTCGTGTCTTTTTCTGGTCACTATTCTGTACCCCCACGAGAAATCACTGTCCCGACTTTTAACAGAGTCAGGCAGTCTTACCTCTTCTTGAACTATATAAAGTCGAATCATATGATATGTGATCTTTTATGTCTGGCTTCTTTCGCTCAATATTATATTTATGAGATCATTCTGTTTCTTGCACTTTTACATCCTTGCTTTATGCCTGTTCCTTTTTTTTCTACCCAGTTTTAGCATCTTTGGAGAATTCAAGTAGCTTAAAGGCAACTAGTAGCAATGATTTCGCATTTTAGGATGAAACAGATGGCAGTCTGAAAGTGTTTTTTGCGTAAGTAGAACCTAACAATTACTGATTGCTATACGGTGCTGTAGTTTAGAAATAGAACAAATATCCTTACAGTGTAGGGCTTCCTTATTATATTCAAATAAAAAGGCTGTGACTGCCGCATCTGGATTTTCACAAATTAAAATCCAAAGGTGAGTCTACTAACAAATCAGCAAGCCCTTCTGGCTGAAGTATAACCCTTGGAAGAGACAGTGTATGTGCATTTGCTTCATCCAAGGAAAATCCACACTACACTCACCAATGTAGTTTGTACTACAGGAAGAAGGGTTTGATTACATTACACAAATACATAAAGTAGTTTCGGGCTTATTTATTTATTATTTATTTATTTATTGGTCAAAAATATCTTGTACTGGGAATTCCCTGGTGGTCCAGTGGCTAGGGCTCCGTACTTCCACCGCAGGGGGCACGGGTTCGATCCCTGGTCAGGAAACTAAGATCCTGCATCCCAATTTTAAAAATTAAATTTTTAAATATTTTTTTTTTAATTAAGAAAAATATCTTGTACTTACAATCTGTCAAGCTCACAATAAGGACTGAGAACATTGCTTCAGCTGAAGAATCCATAGCTGAATAGAATTACATCATTTAGGTTAGGGATTCTTTTTTTAAAATTTATTTATTTTCCTTATGTCTTTTGGCTGCGTCGGGTCTTAGTTGTGGCACGCGGGATCTCTGTTGAGGCATGAGGGATCTTTTTGTTATGGTGCACAGGCTTCTCTCTAGTTGTGGCATACAGGCTCCAGGGCACATGGGTTCTGTAGTTTGCAGCACATGGGCTCTCTCACTGAGGCACACGAGCTCAGTAGTTGTGGCTCACGGGCTTATCTGCCCCACGGCATGTGGGATCTTAGTTCCCCGACCAGGGATTGGACCCGCGTCCCCTGCATTGGAGGGCGGATTCTTTACCACTGCACCACCAGGGAAATCCCTAGGTTAGGGATTCTTAACCTGGGGTCCCTGGATAGGCTTTAGGGGAGTCTTCCAAATCCTCAAATACATAGGTTTCATCAGATCATACTTCCTTAAATGGCAGTGTACAGTAGGCTAGTGATTCATATCAGTCTGAAATTATTTGCTTGGCCTTGTTGCTTATTTGATAGCATTTGTGAGAAACATTATCAACAGACTCAGCTCGACTATTCCCAGATTAACCTTTGAAACTTCTTAAGACAATTTAAAGATCTCAGAGTGGTTCCAGACATTTGGCTAACAACAAAGGATAAGTACCTGCCAGCAGGTATGGGGAGACTTTCGTTCCAGGATGTACTGAGTTAAGGGTGAAGGTTCAAGTTCATATTTGTCAAAGGGAAGTTTGTCTATTACCATTGGCTCACAATCTACACAGGAGAACCTCACAACAGGATGAGATGTTCGTGGAGGCTAAAAAACAAGAGGGGAAAATATAATCCGTTATAAAGAGAGTTTACATTTCTGATAATTCTGCAACCCTTTTATGCTTTGTTAAACCACCGCTGAGATACAGACTACTGTTTTGAGAAAGATGAATTGAGAAAGGTACATTATAACACTCATAACTACGGTTTCAGGGAAGTAAAAAATAAAACTGCTTTGAATGTTAAGAACTCTGAAATTCAGATCCACTTTTGCAACCTCCAAGGACTACCTGCCCTTCACTCCTTTGTACCATGAGGTTTCAGAGAGGCCAGACACTGCTAGGGAAGAAGAAATCCATGAAGTTTTCTAATGCGGTAATGACAGAGCTGGAGCCACGAACAAGCAAGGTGAACAACTGTAAAGGCATGGAAAAGGCAAGATAGAGACTGAAAAGGAGCCCGTCACAACTCCAGAGCCTGGTTGAAATTTTCTTTGCAGCTGAATTTTTATAACATTTCTCACACCCACACACTTCTTTGAACAGCTAGAGCTGGGGATGCTTTTGGCTGGGCTGAAAGGCCCATGTACCTGGGGTACCAGAGCAGATTGATGGAGCAGCCATGTTATTAATGGCTTTAGCTTGTGGAGATGGAGAGCACCAGAGAGAGAAATGGTGGCAGCAAGGGCGAATGGAGAGAAAAAGAGATAGGACAAGTTCCAGGGTCAAGCGTGAGATGTGGCTCTACCTACTCTTGCTGAGAGATCTGTGAGGCTGATGTGAATACGCCAAAACACTTGTTTCCTTCATAAAAGGGAAAAACATGCTCATTTGGCTTTATGATTTACAAATCTACAAGATGTTTTGGAAGCTGAGAAAAATAGCCTTCCAATGTGCTTTTAAAGCTGAAGCTACGAGCTATGTGTGAGTTTCCTGAAATTCCTTCTTTCTGGTTTTTAAAAAAATTTTTATTTTAATCAAACTTGCAAAATATTTCTGGCTTATTAGATTTAAATCTATGAAAAAACATGAGTGGGGACTTCCCTGGTGGCGCAGTGGTTAAGAATCTGCCTGCCAGTGCAGGCGACATGGGTTCGAGCCCTGGTCCGGGAAGATCCCACATGCCGCGGAGCAACTAAGTCCGTGCACCACAACTACTGAGCCTGCGCTCTAGAGCCCGCGAGCCACAACTACTGAGCCCACGAGCCACAACTACTGAGCCCACGTGCCACAACTACTGAGCCTGCGCACCTAGAGCCCGTGCTCCACAACAAGAGAAGCCACCGCAATGAGAAGCCCGCGCACCGCAAAGAAGAGTAGCCCCCTCTCGCTGCAACTAGAGAAAGCCCGCGTGCAGCAATGAAGACCCAACACAGCCAAAAATAAAATTATTAATTAAAAAAAATAGAACTTCATAAAAGAAAAAGACATGAGTGAAACCCTGTCACCAGCAATAATGAAGCAAATTTGTAATGAAAACATTCAGTCTGGGGTTTGAAGGGGCTGAGAGTAACTGGGCCCTGAGGTTTGACAAGCGGGCCACCTTGGTGCCCCAAGGGACGGGATTAGGAGACAGAGCCTCACCCACGGCAGGGGCTGAAGATGGCTCTTCAGTTGTACATTCAGGCATTTTGTGGCCACCTCTGAAAACAATGCAGGAGCCTCAAAATAGCAATCCAGGAGAAACTGCAGTTCATGCCAGAAATGTCTAAAACCTAGATAGACTATAGATTAGCTGAACCAAGAAGGTGCTGGAAGAGCAGAGACCTTTTTGTGCCCCCTCCGTCCCTCAAGGATTACTCTGGCCTTTTTATATTGGCTGCGGGGAGGAAGGAAGATGAAAGGGCGAGTGGGTTTCATATGGTTTCCCTTATTACTAGATACTGTGCCTTCCCCCCTCCCAAGCCAATTCATGTGGTGCTAGGAGCCACTACTATATCAAACCCTCTTCCACCAAATACAGTGAACAAAAAGATAAACGCTTGCTTAGAGATCATTTTAAAAATATTGCTTAATTACCCACTGTTGAAAGGTGAATTGCCAAGGAAGTCAAGTCCACTGATTACAAAAACCTGAGAAGTAGGCCCACAGAGTCCCACTACATGTCTAATGGCTCCCTCGGAGGAAGGAGAATGACCTCTGCTTTGAATATGTTTCTAGAACCTATACAAGGTGCAAACTAGGTTCTAATTTCCAGGGGATGTACATGAAAACCAATGCCTGCCCTTTTTAGAGATTGTGTTTACCATGTAAATCAAGTCAGCGCCTCTGGCCCTGAAATAAAAACCAAGTCACAGATTGCAACAACATCAAAAATAACAATATTTTAACACCTGAAGAGGGCAGGTCAAGTGGCAAAGGCAACTGAAAGAAAGAATGCCAGAACAGAAAGGAGGTCCTCTCTTGCTTTTAGGTACAAGCTAGACTTTCCAGTAAGAAATAGAAGGCACAACTTAAAAGCTTCCAAGCTATTTTAAAAGGTTCTCTGCAATCAACTAATTGAAAATCCAGAATGATGTTTACCTTTTTGTTTTATGACACTTACTAGTGAAGGTAAATTCTGATCTGGCCAAAAAGATTCTGGAATTGGCCAATGTCCAACAGGAACACCAGTCTTAGAGTTAGGTCGCACATAAATGAGCTTATGACAGCTATGCCATGGTTGAGCAGCAAATGAATTGCTTGGCCTGGATGAATCCGTAAGTCCATCTAAAAGTTAAACAAAAGACAGACTAAGGCATGAATTTCCTTTCACAGCCTCTGATCTTCTTGTACAGATTTTTCAGTTAAAAACAAAGTACAAAACAAAACCAAAACAGTGATTCATGAAAGATGGAAGTAAAAAGTGACTCTACTAGGATTTCTGAATGTTCTCTCTAGCAACTCTTTTCATCATCTAATCCATCCCCTCTAATCCAACATCCTGCCCCACCAATTCCTTAATTACAACCAAAATATGTAGTTATACGGAAAACTGCTACAAAGTTAGTTTTAAATTTTCTGAGATTTGGACACATAAATTAAACACACTAAACGACAACAGTTATTTTTCCAAATTAGGCAAATGAAATTGTTCATTCCCTGGTATAGTTTTACATTTTTGAATCTGACAAAACAGGTCATAAATTCTATTTAGATTTTCTATTTCCAACAGATGAAAAAAAGTATTCTTTACTAAACAGTTAGACCCAATGACCACAAAGGCAAATTCACCAAAAGGTAGAAGAAATGCTGACAACACAATCTATGTATGTAGTTGGGGAGGGAACACAAAGCAAATGCATCACGTTTATGTGGACTAATTCATTATAGTTTGCCCATCCCATCATTAAAATCCCATGGAAACTGGGCATCGTATAATGCTGAATAATATATCCTGAATGCATTTTAATTATTTGAACTAGCATATTTCATTTGCCCCCGGAAAACAGGGCAAGACAGAGTTACATAACCTTTAATGGGATGATTCATTAGTCTAAATTATATTCGTAAAAGATATGTGTTAGTGATTTGAGTCTCATTTTTTTCTTCAATATCATCTGATTTACTTAAGCATTACTTTAAACAAGTAATTACTTTAGAGCAGGGGATTTACTGCGGCCCATGGAGCTCTAGCGAATACGTGTAGTGCTTCAGGGGACCAAGACACCCCCTCTAAAGTTGAGCTCACAATTCTGGGGATGTGCATTTTTCTGAGGAGAAAGTTCTTAGCTTTCATCAGAATCTCAAAGGTTAAGAACCCTGGACAAAGGGGAAATGGGACTAGAAAGAATGTCTGAGCTATGTACGTGACACCATCTAATTGGTTTTCAGTAGGAAAGTTCCCCGTTCACATGAAGGTAATGAACACAAAATTATAGACCTGAGTGGTCAATCGTTACCAATACAACATGTCCTTCTTTTGCAACTAATTTAATTACTTTTAAATGGGCTGTGAAGCCTCAGTCTTCTACAGCAGGGGTTTTGTTGTTGTTGTTGTTTTGGTTTTGTTTTTTTTGTGTTTTTTTTTTAATTTGGCCACGTGGCATGTGGGATCTTAGTTCCCTGACCAGGGATAGAACCTGAGCCCTCGTCAGTGAAAGCCCGGAGTCTTAACCACTGGACTGCCAGGGAAGTCCCTACAGCAGGTGTTTTTAAATTGGAGTCCAAGAACCCCTGAAATGAAATGCAAAATTATGTGTGTATGTGCTGCCCATGTCCATTTTCCTGGGGAGAGGGGTCTCTACTTTTTCTAATAGTTTCTCAAAGGGTTCTGGGGACTAAATAGCAAAAAGGTCAGGATCCACTGCTTTAGCAAGAAATGTGGGTCTTTCTGCCCCTTTGCACTTACTCCCTTTGCTTCTCCAGGCAGCTACCACTAATTGTGGCCACAGCGATTAAAATGTATGGATCAGATCAGACAAGCACTGTGGTGATGATGGAGTCTAGGTACACATATGTATGTATGTGTGTGTGTGAACCAACAGGAATGAGGAGAAGCGATGGCCTGGACAGAGCTCTGAGGAAGCCGTGCAATGGGGTATGATTCCCTTTCCCAATACAAAAGTAGCTCTGCTTTCATATTTTGAGATGTGGAAGTTTCCATAAAATCTCATTTGAAGAGAAAAGGTTCTGCAGTTAAAAAGTGGCCAGGAAAATACTGGTGTAGGATCTTATAGAATATTAGCTGTCCCTGGCTAAACATTCACAGATTTCATCAAGATAGCTTGGCACGTTTGGCGCTCACAAGACCAAAAGCAGATGGCTGGTTAAATGGCACTGTGTAGTCAATCTCCAGATATTTCATGAACAGAGAAGTGAAGAATTCAGTGTCATCCCAAGACTGGGACCTGGAATATGAAATGGGTAGGGAAAAGGGAGAATTTTCTGAGGAATATTTGACATTGAATTAAAGCTAGAATTTGGCTACCTGAAATGTATCCACAGGCAATGAATGAATGGTAGTTGTTTGGATGGATGTTTGTAACCACTTGATTGTGTGTGGCTAGTGAAGACTGCGCCTACTGCGATTAGTTCAATGTTTTCTCAATTTCAGATCATTCTCCTATATAACACTTTAAGGTCAAAAAAAAAAAAAAAAAGGTTATCTACCGTACCTTCTCCAATAGGAAGTGGATCTGGTCCCGTTTTTTCAAAGTTAATAACTACACCACTCTGAACTTTTTGAACTAAAGATTCTAAACATTGATTCAACATTCTCTGTGTTCTAACACAGTAGGAGCGACCTATACCAGAAGGAAAAACAAATAGTACAAGTTTGATCAAATAAAACACCACTTAACAATTCAAGCATCTGAAATCCTAAAATACAACTTGAAATAATCAAAAGTACTCTGGCAGCAAACATCACGCTAATGATGAGCTTAAGCAGCGGAGTTGAAAGATTCGGAAGGAAAAGAAGTAAAGACTGGATGTGGCATTTAAGAAAAATGGTACTCTGCTGCCCTGAATTTTTCCTTTAGAGATAGTAAATATTGCCAATACCTCCTGTGACTTCACACATCTGTGTAATGGCAGATTCATCAGTTGGTACACTCCCTAGCTGCTCTGGTTCAGTAGAAGCCAATCCAGGCAAACGTAACACCAGGGCAAATAACCTTTGATCCCAACGAAAAGGTTCTTTGGTTAGTTCACTTCCAGGCAGAGGAGAATTCAAAGGCAGATGAAGCTGATAAGGCAAAATCGGAAAAGTTTCATCATAACAACCCATACAAAAATGAAGCAGTTCGAGAGTTAGAGTCCACTTTCCTTTGATGTCCTCAATAAAATGAGGCGATCTTTCAAGGATTACTGAGATGGAACGCTTGCTCAATCTTATTCTTAACTGAAATAGCTGCATGTTCTCTGCCGTTTAAATGAAATTTGAAAAAAAATGAAATCTCACCTCTTCTTGAACACCAGCAGTACTTGTTAACTTGTTTCCATCTGTGATGGTAATTAAAATAGATGGTTCTAAAAAAAATGGATTTCTCCCCTAAAATACATTTAAAAAGTATTAGAGCTGTGTAAAGTAATAACATTGTATTTCAACTTTTACATTTGCCTCGCCTGTGATCTTTCAAGTGTGTGATAAAATTTGCCTGGATAAATAAGAAGGAAAAGATTAGGGACTGAAGTGAGTGGGAATCAAAATAACAATCCCTGCAGAGGTAACATTCAGAATAAACTGAGGAATTCTTATAATTCAGGAACTCCCCAAACTATAACATCCAAATCCCCCTCTCCCTCTGCTTTCCAAGTAATCATAAAAGAAAGATATTAAAGGGATTATAATGGCAGCATCCTCCACACCCATGTATCATTCAGAATCCTGGCACAGTGAGGGGGACATTAATGACTTACGCTCTGCAACCTGGCCAGTGACTGGTTATTGTGAGCAGAGCTTTTACAGCGGGAAAGTGTAATGATAACATCAGCAAATGCTATTCTGCCTTCCTCTTATACTAGAGCTTTTTCGTTGAATTGAGAGGGACGAGGGACTTAAGGACTCTGAAAGTTTCTCTTCAATTGTCTTGTTCCAATATTCTCAGCAATGTATTCATCCCATGATAGCTGATGATCTGATGCGTAGGCAATTTTAAATATTTTGTGGTCAAGCCACATAAAAGACTCCCCCAAAACGATTTTTGTTAAAGCATGTATTTAAAAGTACATGGACCTCCTTTTGGACGTTATAAAAAAAGAGCAGAAAACTTGGTAGCCATGCCCAATTTTAAATTCTTACCCCAAGTCACCAAAATAAATTAGCCGTACTCACTCAAATTATTTTTTACCTGTCCATAGTTGTCTATTCCAGATATTAATCTATTGAGATTTAACAAATCAAATGAGGATCTTAGAGCCTGACCAAGAGTAGTCAGTCCAGAAGCCTGAAGATTTTTTAGTTCACTCATGAATGTTGCGTGATTTTCCTTCCAACCAGCCTGCAAACCAAACATTTACAAAGAAATTCCCGATTATACAATGAACAATATATAAAGTGCAAACAACCACCAAATAGCAAGTATCAAACCTCTAACATATTAATAATTCCTTAATCTAATTCTATTCTATATCTCGACTGATCAAGTGGAACAAAAGCAGGCCATTAGTTTCAGAAAGATCTGCCAGCCTTAATGATCAAGAGCAAAGACGCAAACAATGCATTCAGTCCATTATCGCTGGAGGGCTTTGGCTCAAGAAGCCTAGTTTGCTATTCAGGCTCAATCAAACCTACCAAAACACCTCAGTATTTACCTTTGTTTGACACTGAGGATGAGCACAGAGCATGGGGCAGAGGAAGGAGTAATTTTTTAAATGCATTGTCCTTGATAGAGACAATTAGCTATTGAGTGTCTGATTTACATGAACTTTTCTAACCAAGAGTTTTTTCTCCCAAACAATATTTTCACTTTAAACAAGAGTATAGGTGGAATTATAGGAATGGAGCCACAACTATGTGGAGACAATCCTTCTGGCATCTTTTAAGCATTCAGAAAGGCGCAGATCTAGAATAGGGGAGAAAGAAAAGAAACAAAAAGTTTTGACAAAGAAGCAGCATCGCCTAGGCACCCCCGGCAGCTATGAACAGCAGCAAAGAACCAAAGACCCAAGGTCAACAGCCAACATGCTCTGATTGAATCATTTGTAGAACAGAAGGAAAGGACCACGTTGACTAGTCAGCAATGTGGCTATAAAGACAAAGCAGCACAAAACGCCAAGAAGAGAAGCCAAAAGAAGATGGCAGCTAACAGTAGGTCACAGAGGAATAGGCCAGCAAAGGAGACAGTAGACAGCACAGCCTGGCAACTTTGTGGGACAAACGGGCACCTGAGTCTTGGTAGCCCTGTGGGCAGTAGTGTAATATGCTAAAGGTTCAAGTCATGCCAACCAGACCAGTAGAGCTGGAGGTGGAAAGCTAGTGCAAATAATGCAGAGCTAAACGAAATGACTGAAATTTCATGTTCAGCTAAAGACCATTATCCACACAACTATAGCAAACACTATCTTTTCTAGTTTCATAGCCTCCTAAAGCAATCTGGGTCAGAGTGACGGAAAGGCAGAAAAGGGGCCCATTGCCTGTACCCTACTATGAAGTATATGCATGACCTTGAGCAAACCTGCCGGCTCTTAGGACCTAAGTTTCATTATCTGAAAATGAAGAGGATTAGATAAACAGGGATACTCTGTAAGGCTGTGCATGTTACAACCCTGGAGAGCCATTCACATTGTGATCCATGAGAATGGCGCCCCCTAGGCTTGAACAGTACGCAACCTCCACAACCATACAAGGTGAAGGTGATCCTGGTTAAGATCCTTTCCAGTCCAATAGTCTGGATTCTGTGAAATTAAAAATGTGCTTTTAGGGACTTCCCTGGTGGCGCAGTGGTTACGAATCCGCCTGCCAAAGCAGGGGACACGGGTTCAAGCCCTGGTCCGGGAAGATCCCACGTGCGGTGGAGCAACTAAGCCCGCAAGCCACAACTACTGAAGCCCGCACGCCTAGAGCCCGTGCTCCGCAACAAGAGAAGCCACCGCAATGAGAAGCCGGCGCACCACAACGAAGAGTAGCCCCCGCTCGCTGCAACTAGAGAAAGCCCGGGTGCAGCAACGAAGACCCAACACAGCCAAAAATAAAATTAATTAATTTATTAATTTTTTAAAAATGTGAGTTTTCTGTGTGTGTGTGTGTGTGTGTGTGTGTGTGTGTGTTTCTTAACATATCCTGTTAAGTCAAAGGATCTAAAGGTAGAACCTTTCCATGTAGTATTCCTTTGGCCAGACTGTACATATGACTTATAGTAGCTGGGAAGAGTAGAGGATGTGAATAATTCCTTGTGACCCCAGGAAAAGCTTACTGAACTAGACAAACTAAACTTTAGTTAAAAGGAAGGATTATGATTTGAATTGTCCTCATCAAATACTTAGAAATATCAGCCGGTGATTATAAATCACACTGAATTCAAAACTTAGCTTTCTTATTTGGGGTAGAAGAGAAGGTCTACAGCTGTGGGTGAGGGAGGGGGATAGCATCAATTCTTTCCTTTATTTATCCAACAAATTTGTATGGACCAACTATGCTACGCTGGGCAGAAGGCTACATGCTGGAGATATCAAGAGGAATTAGCCCTTGAGGAGTTCCTGCCGCAAAGGAATAAGGAATGCAGTTATGGAGACGGAAAGAACAAATGACCAGGGAGTTAGGGAAGGCTTGTCACAGAAGACGGGGCATTTGAAGAAGTCTAATGGCATGAGGAGAAGATCATGGGATCCCCACACTGATGTGAGGAGTGGAGGGGGCAGGGCAAAGGAAGAGAACAGAGTTTATAAAAGGACGGGGCTTCCTGGGGAACCGCAAGTAATTTGATTATCATCACTCTGAGTACGCAGCAGGAGGCAAAGCTGATAAGCTGGGCTCTGACTATAACGTGCTGTGTGTACATTGTGCTCAGTAGTCTGGATTTTATCTGTTGGCCCTGGGAATGACTTGAGGTTTTTAATTAGGGGCATGGCATGATCAGATCTGTATTTTAGCAAGACCGTTCTGCTGGGAGTTGGAGAATAGACTGTGGGGTGGAGGGGAAGCTGAAGCTTGAGGCAGGGAAACTGGTTTGGAGAAATGTTGCAATAGCGTATGAGAAAAGTGATGAAAGCCTGAGCGAGGGCAGCGGGGATGGAGAGGAGGCTGCAGATTAAAGAAGTATTTCAGAGGTGGAGTCAGAAGGATTTAGTAGCTAATTAGGGGCATGGGTGAGGGAGAAAAAGGGTCATACATTAGGTTGAGTTCTCTTGCTTGGGCAAGCCTGTGAATTGTGGGGTCTTTCACCCAGAAGCCACTTTACAAAGTTGACTTTTTTTTTCCAGAATGGCTTCATTTAGCAATCTAACTTCTACACTATACACTCAGAGTTACATCTGCAGCGCGTGTTGAACTCCTGAGAGCCACAGGATAGTTCAAGGCATGACTAAAGAAAAATCAGTGAACTACTTGATCTGGTAAAGGGTTGGGATAAGGTTTGAGTACCACCGAAGCAAGCACCCTATAACTCATCTGTGTTTAAAATAATGTGTCCTAATTGTCACTAGTCAATCTGTCAGAATGACTGCTCTTTAAAATTTCCTTTCTAATATGAATTGAAAACATTTTACAAATTGTTTCTGCACCTGAATCACTGGCATTCAATTTTTAGGTCAATTCCAATCCTTTGCAATGAATTAGACAACACTTGAAATTTGAATGCTATTCCTATCTCAGTACTACACAGTGTATGGGCTACACTTACAACCCAAAGCAATAAACTTCTTGGTAGCAGTTTAGCTCCTTCAAGAGAAGAATTAATGCCCCTAAATCCAGTCCTCAGAATGCTAAAGGGGAAAAAAGGCCTACAGAGTAATTTAAATATCTAGAGAACCTTAATAATGTGAAAAATTCTTCCAAAAAGATAATTATTAGTTCTAGTGGGAGAAAGTATATGTTTATATTCTTCATTCATTGCTTGCAGTTGATTTTTTCATAAATGAATTCAGGACAGCCCATTGACCTTCTTTCATACAGTCTTTTATTTCAAGTAACTCTAAAGATATCCTACTCTCATGTCAGTAAAACCTTTACTCCTGATAATAACTTCCATACATTTTTATGGAGATTTACAGCTTACAACGCATTTTCATACTTCACATTTGCCTAAGACAATCCTATAAAATAGGCATGGTGTTACTATCTCTATTTTGTTTTAACAGACCAGGAGGAGGTAAGACTTGAGTATGTCTTGTCTGTTGGGGGGATAGTGGATAGTCAGAGAGGCACAGTCTGGAGTTGCACTATCTGATCCAGTAGCCCCCCAGCCACTGAGAACCTGAAACATGGCTAGTCTGACTTGAGATGTGATATAAATGTAAAATACACATGGGATGTTGAGGACTTAGAACAACAACAAAAAAATGAAGATATCTCATTATTTATTTTTCGATTGATTGCATGTTGAAGTGATAATGTTTTGAATGCTTTTAGGTAAATAAAGTATATTACTAAAAGTGTCACCTGTGGCTACTAGAAAATTTGAAATGCTGTGTATGGCTGGCATTATATATCTATTGGACAGATCATCTAGAGGGAACTGAAGGTCAGGCAGGAGAACTTGGCCTTGCTTCAGCAGAAAATAGGCTCATTACAGATTCCAAGGCTGGGGAAAACAGGATCAAACAGTGTCTCAGGAAGGTCAGTCTGGCAGTGAATTATAGGATAGACTAGAGAAGGAGAAGCTGTAGTCAGGAAAAATAAGCTAGGAGGTTAGAATAGGCATCTAGGCCTGAGGAAGGGGTTAATTGAGAAACATTTTGAACCACCAAGATAGGACTTGGTGACAGACAGACCATAGGCCTAAATGAGACAGAGTAACAGATGATTACAAAACTTCTAACCTGAGACAACTAAAGAATAGAGGTTTAGGACAAAGGAATAACCTGGGGTGAATGAAATCCTAAACTAAGAGTTTGCTGTCTTCACAGGTCAAGTTTTTAAAGCCTCCCAGAAGTAAAATGAGAATAATGATGATGATGATAAATAATAATCATAGGTAATATTAATCAGTGCCTATGTGTCAGGAACTCACTTATGCTAAGCAGAGCATTTTATATCTATCCTTCTCATCTGAGCCTCATAACCACCCCATGAAGTAGGTGCTATTATTATGTCCATTTTATAGATTAGCACACTGAGGCTCAGAGAGGATAAACAACTTGTCCAGGTCAAAACAACTAATAAATGACACAGCCAGGATTTGAACCCAGGTAGCCTAACTTTAGAACCCACCAATGTAAACCACTATACTAGAGGTTCTTCTACCTATTCTACATATTCACCTCATAGACATGCCTTGTTATACTAGCTTAAAGGTTCATAAGTTTAATGGAATTTCCAAATTTCATTAGTTTAAGTCTACTTTCCCTGATGTCAGAACGCAGACCAGTTGGGTGCGGGGAGCAGTGAATTAGGACTTGGAAGACCCTGGTCTAATCCTGGCTGTAACTAACTAGCAAAACAAGTGGTCCAGAGTAAGTCGTTTCCCCTTACTGGGGCTGTTTCCTCACCTAAGCAATGAGAAAACTGAAAACCAACTCTAAGGTCCCTTCCAGTTTTCATATCCTATCATTCCATACCTTGTATCCATCCTTTATATAAATCTGACTTACAGAAAGAAAATGCCTCATATCTTAATAAATACGCTAATTCAGGTCTGGTTTAAATCTGTATAGCCAACTAAAGACATCTTTGAAT
>NW_006789873.1:2522717-2529398 GCF_000442215.2 Lipotes vexillifer | reverse complement strand
GCAGGAAGAGTATGGGCCTTTCAGTCTGTCAATGACTTGGGTTCTCCCCGCAGCTCTACGGACTAGCCCACTAGCCTTTTATTCCCTACTCATATCACCACAAAAAGGAGAGAGTCTGTACTCCTTTCCTCAGAAGGGCAAAGCCTAAAAGAAATATTTTCTACTACCCTCTGCACCCTTATTTCCATGTCCTTATCTGGTATGTTCTCTGCCATATGGTGCTTAAAGAGTAGATTTTGCCCCTGTGACAGAACTATAGTGGAGGTCTGTCAACATGTGAACTATTTGGAAGCTTTTTATGAACACACATCTAAGTTATACCCTCCAGTCTAGCTTTCCTCAGGAATAACGCTGTTATTTAGAATTCTGGCTGGCTCCTGTGTCTTATTTCTCCATTGGTTTCAATGGAGGAGGGAAAGGTAGGGGTGTTATTTAATGGCTCCCCCAAACCTCAGCATCCGGACACTTGTCCTTCCTGAACTTCATTCCATTCGGCAGGACCATTTCTCTGATTCATTGATTTTTATTTTATTTTTATTTTTTAAAATGAAGACCGCTTTCCTCCAAGGAAATCTTGCCAGGAAGTATAAACAAGTAAAAAGAGATAAAAACAGATCAACTGTCCTTGAAGAGGATGTGGCAGTGGTGTTACAGCCCTTTCTGTAAACGCCTGCTCTATCTCTGAAGGTCACTTGCAATCCTTTTCCAAAATATAAATGATCGTGTTAGACTCAGTATATAGTGCAGATTTAACGAACACGGTATTAACTTCTCCATCCAAGGTAACTGAAAAACATTTTTTAGGGCAGCTGCATCTAGCTTTCCACAGAAGAAGCGCCCCTTAAAGGACCATATAGATGGAATATGTATAAATAAAAAAACAGTTGAATAGTTAAAATTCTCTAGGGTGACAGCTCCTGAAAGAGAATGGCAGTGAATCTTTCCAAACAGCAAAAATAATCCTTCTCTATTACAGACTGTCACAAGCCAGGCTCTCTCACATGCAGCGAGAGAACCTCTCACTGGAAGGGCATCACTTGCTCTGTCCCTCTGACTGGGTGCTGAGCCACTGCACTAACCCATTTTGGGCACATGCACCCGAAAGCCTCTTTGGACCCTACCCTGAGGAGCAGTTCAATTCAATCCAAGGCTTCCTAGCTTGTTAGCAAGCCCTTCACAATGAATAAAAAGCCTCGCTGGATTCCAGAGAGAAAATACATGTTGTTTCCCTCTCCTTGACAAGACTTTTTAACTTCCATTAAAGGAAATGAAATCAGCCTGGTAATATACGCCCTTCATAAACCCATATAGAGGGCTATCCCGAACCTTGGGCTCTTCTAGGTGGTTACAAACAAGATGATTAACGGATTTAAGTATTTTCCCAGATGTTGCAAGTTAAAGCCAAAGAGTCTAAATTTAGCAGGGCCATCATTTCTCTTGTTGAAAGATAAACTATTTTCCTTTTTCCATCTGCTCTCCAGAAGTTGTGGAGAACCTTGCCCTGCAACAACGCAGACAATTTGAATAAAGCAACTTCAATGGCATTTTTCAACTAACTTAACTTTCTTCTCCAATTTAACATTCTATCATCTTTGTCATCACAAACTGTTCTTGTGTTGGTAAAGTGACCAGTGGGACAGGATGACATGAAAAATAAGAAGCCCTGCTTTTCCAATCAACTCTGTCTCCTGAGAAGACAAATGACTTCTCCCTTGGTCTTTGCCCTTAGCTTTATATGGAATATTTATGCGAGTTAAAAGTTTTCAACTTCGAGAATTTTCTTCTCACAACTAAAATGGACTCCAATTCTGAAACATATAAGATGAGGTTCACTTGCCCTCTTAGGTAAACAGAACACTGTAACAGCTGAAATCACTTTAATATGTTCAAATGTCTTTTTTTTCAGTATTTTACTTTATTTTATTTTTTTTGGTGTGTCTCCATATAAAATGTCTTTTTAAATTGTGTTTACAGCTAGAGCACCTATAAAGGAGGTTGTTAAAACTGTGAAATACACATTAGGAAGATGCTATATCATTGAAAGAATAGGATTGTCTCGCTTCTTGTATCAACTTTGAAAACTCTTCTTGCACTATATTTTCTGACCCTATCTGACACAATAGTTTTCCCTTAATACTCTAGCAATTTGGTCTGATTTCACTTTTTTTGTGTGGTTTTCTCACTTGACTCAAGGTACTGATACAGTTCTAGGTTCAAAGGAGACATTCTATTATTCTGTGTTTTATATGTACTAATACAGCTTTCTCTTGTAAAATTACTTGTTTTAAGACTATCCAGTTCTCAGGACAGGAATAAAAATGCAGACGCAGAGAATGGACTTGAGGACACGGGGAAGGGGAAGGGTAAGCTGGGACGAAGTGAGAGAGTGGCATGGACATATCTACACTACCAAATGTAAAATAGCTAGCTAGTGGGAAGCAGCCGCATAGCACGGGGAGATCAGCTCGGTGCTTTGTGACCACCTAGAGGGGTGGGATAGGGAGGGTGGGAGGGAGACGCAAGAGGGAGGGGATATGGGGATATATGTATACCTATAGCTGATTCACTTTGTTATACAGCAGAAACTAACACACCATTGTAAAGCAATTATACTCCAATAAAGATGTTAAAAAACAACAACAACAGAATATCCAGTTCTCTTGGATTCCTTTTTGTCAAATTTACTTCCCCAGAGGCACTTCTTAGTGTCCTGAACTTGCTAAGATACTCGAAGCCCATTTTATTTGATTACATCAGTTCTCTCCCAGAGAACTCTGAATGTTATCATTCTGTGGTTCAGTCCACCAATTTTCATCCACAAGCTTCAGGAAATACTACCAGCCAAGACCACAAAAAAAGAAATCTAGCTTACTTGAGTCTTCTACTTTAAAACAAAATTCTTAGAAATTGACCCCCTAATATATTGCAGAAACTTATTTGACAGTCTGTGGCCTGCTGACTTGTTTTTTTGGCAGATGGTTAAAGATTCTCATGACCGCGTATTTTTAAGTAAACCGGGCAAAGACATGATTCAGTTTGATTCCACCCTCACAAAGTTCACCATTTTGTGTTACTGGTCTCTTTAGGATACCTAGGATAAGGGGTTTTCTTTAGTGGATTAACAATCATAAGGGTTAGTCTAAAATATCTGCAGACTTTTCATTTATGACTTTTCAATTCTTACCCAAGGGAATTAAGATAAAATTATGAAGTAGCACACCTCTCAGCGTTCATGTGAAAAAGCATAAGATCAAAAGAAATTTGATCTCACCAGAGGATGCTAACATGTAGAAACCAAATTTTCTCCTCTGTCCAAAAGGCAACTGAACTGTTACTGAAAGAAAAATATCATAGGGTTGCAAAGAATTTACCAGACTCGGTCAGATATAAATGTTAAGTTTCCTCTTTCACTCCCAGTCCATTTCACCTGTAGCTACTGACCAATACTCATTATTAGAAAAAAAAAAAACAAAAAACAAAAATAAAAATCAACCAACCAACAAAAAAAACGCTATCGTGCTGAGCACATGTTCAATTGCTTAGGTTTGGGGTTCTGATAGGAGATATATTTATGAACACATACACAAAATAAAAATCAACAAAAGTGGTCTTGGAAAATACACAAGGACAGGAGTGAGACTAAGCCACCCAAACATTACAGAAAGAGTTGAAGAGAGGAGAGAGCAGAATGACCATTCCTTACTTTCTAAAGATCTTGTGGCATCTCTTTCCTCCAGACTAATTGTTTTTAAAAAATTCTCAAAAAATTTTTATGAGCTGTTTTTTACATTATAAAAGTAACGCACGTTCATTGTTAAAAATCCCAACAGAAATACAAAGTTAGTCTATCTCTTCACCGAATTGTCAGTTCCACTATTCAGAGGTAACCATTGCTAGGAATCTGTCCTGAACATTAAACTGTTGGCAGCAAACAGAAATGACTCCAATAAGATGAAGTGACATTTACCAATAAGATGGAGTGACCAATTTAACCAGTAGGTACGTGATACAGCACTTTAACCACTTACAGAAACTGTTTTCTAAAATTTAAAGCAATTTTGGGACTTCCCTGCAGGTCCAGTGGTTAAGACTCCGCGCTTCCACTTCAGGGGGCGCAGGTTCGATCCCTGGTCGGGGAACTAAGATTCCGTATGGCATGCGGCGCAGCAAAAAAAAAAAAAAAAAAAAAAAAAAAAAAAAAAAAAAAAAAAAATTAAAGCAATTCTGAAGTCCCCCTGATGTCCCAGCCAGAATTATTCCACTTCCTGCCTTTCAGTTATACAATTCTCTCCTGACTTTTTTCAGAAGGAATAGTGGGAATAATCTAGTCTAATCCCTTCGTTTTACAGACAAGAAAACTGACACCGTAAAAGGTTACGTGACTTGCCCAGGGTCATGTGTCTAATCAGTAGCTACCAGACAGGCTATCCTATGACCACTTTTTCAAATCTAATTTTTATGAAAGTACCTAGGAAGACTTTAAATAGACTTCTAACATATAGCTCAAAAACTTCACTATGAAATGGAATTTACAATGTCTATACATATGTAAACTTTTAAGAAAAAGGAGCACTTTGCTCCAAACATCTTGCACGTTCTCCTACAAGACATACAACAGGAGGGACCCCCAACTTTCCAATGTCATGGCTGTATTAAAGACTAGATATTCTCCCTGGAATCCCATTATCCACTGTCTAGCTGCGTGGGCTCCTTTCCACAGAGACAAAGGCAGAGAGGGACTGGTTAAATATATGGCAGAGCTTCCCGGCATCTTGAGGCCAATTTAAATCAAAACATCTTGGTCTGGTTCAGGCTAATCAACCGCTAAAGGTCAGAGTCCAGCTCTCTCCCCCTTCCTCCTGCAACTTCTCATCATTATAACAGCATTTAAAGCACCTTCTGTCACATCCTCCCCCTCAAGTCATACCCTTGCTGGCATGCTTTCAGTTCATTTTCTCTCCTCCCCCAGGCCTCTTGTCCCTCTGGCTCTCTCTCTCTCTCTTCTCCCTTTGGTTAACTGATGGTCTAAGAGTTGGCATCAGGAGTGGGGAGACAAACTCAGCGGGTGGAAGAGAGAGGTCTGGCTGAAGGGCAGGGCTCCTGCAGGGAAATGATGGGAAATACGTTTATACAGACACATGGAGCAGGTCCTAGAGAGCTCAGAATGGCAGACTGAGCAATTTTGACTTGATTCCATAGGCACTGGGGAGTCTCTGAAGGCTTACAAGCGGGGGAGTGATACGATGAAACCACCTTTTATAGAAAGTTAGCAGTTGGTATGGGTAGAGGGTAGGAATTTGGGAAGCACTTGGAAGACTACATAAGAAGGTTGTTATTAGTGGCCAAAGCATAGAAGTCAGGACCTGGACTGAAGTGTTGGCAGCAGAAACTGAGTTGAAGGAACATATGTAAGGGACATTGCAAAGGGATAGGCCTCAGAAGAAGATGGAAGGACAGGATCAAAGCTGAATAACGTCCACCGTGCAATCCTGAGTGACTAAAAGATGGGGAATATAGAAGAGGGGATAGTTTTAGAGCCATAAGCAGGTCTGTTTGACATGCTAACTATGAGCCGATGGCAGGACAGACAGGCAAGTGGAGATGTCCCGCCGTCAGCTAGCGATGCCCGGGTGAGAAGCTGAAGTGGGGGGAGTAGAAGGAATATTTGAAATCATGAATGAGGTAGGATGCATTCAGCAAGGGAAAGAATTTGGCAGATAGGGAAAGGATTATCAGAGAGAGGGGTGGAGAAACAGAATGGAGGAGGTGATAAGTTTCTGGAAGGAAGAAGCATTAACAGTTTCAAATATAGGCAAGGACAAAAAGAATAAACATTAGTAAATTAGCCCAAGTAGCTATATAGTAAATCCTAAGAACTTAATAAACTATATTTACTTTCCTCAGTAGTACTACTCCCTACTCACACAAACAAATGTTTTGAGCCTCTTGTTCAATAACATTCGAGTCCAGAGTTTTGCTCTTAGTACTAAGTTTAGTGAACTATTCGACTTAACAGGGCAGGATATAACTAATGAAAGAGAAGGTGCCTATGGTTGAAGATACAGGCACATATATATTAAGATAATCAGGCACATATGGTTTAAGATACAGAATTCTATTTTGTCTGCGAACATCTGGCACATCTGGCACAAAAGCCTTCGTGTAACTTTTCTCTGGTTAAGACCCCAGTGGCTAAGTTGGCAGCACCTCCAATCCTCTGAAATCCATCCCTTACCAACCTAACTAAGCAGGAAGGGGGGGAAAAGCTATCTGCCTATGGCAGGGGTGTGGCTTGAGGAGAATGGGAGATCTGGCTGAAATTGGGAGCGGACCATTAGATCAGGCACAGGTTGAGAGAGAAAACTCGGCGAAGGCAGTATGGCATGCTCAGGCCTTTTACAAAATGGCTTCTGCCTCTCCCACGGGCTGTGGATTAAAGGAAACTAAATGGCTACTGTGGAGTACATTGACTGTCTTTCTTTTCCCTATAAGAGAAACATTTATCAGGAGAGTGACAGGGTGAAGATGATGTATCCGTTTCTGAAGGCCATTAGATGGCCAAAAACCACCGTGTTGCTTTTTCAAGCCTACCGTTCCTCCCACGGGGCCTACTCAGCCTAGGCCCCAGTACTCAACCTCTGCTCCCCAACTATCTCAAGTTCCATTAACTGAGAGTCCCAA
>NW_006789873.1:2522472-2522707 GCF_000442215.2 Lipotes vexillifer | reverse complement strand
TCTTTCCCTGAGTAGGGGCATAACTGTGATATCAAAGACCAAAGTGGTTCACAAACAAACGCACCGTGATATTCACCTACAAAGAATCAGAGAAATAATAAAAATGGTAACACTGGCAGTAGTCATTTTCATTCATCGAGTGCTTGCTCTCGTATCAAACACTGTCCTATCAAAAGCAACTATAGGGGTTTCCCTGGTGGCGCAGTGGTTGAGAGTCCGCCTGCCGATGCAGGGG
>NW_006789873.1:2512796-2522330 GCF_000442215.2 Lipotes vexillifer | reverse complement strand
AAAAAAAAAAAAAAAAAAAAAAGCAACTATAAATAATAGCATGACAATTCTGTCTAAAAAACATGATCCCAGGACATATACCATAATGAGAAAATACCACTGAGAAGTTATTGAAAGGAATATTCTACCATAATTGATAGGGAAAGTGAAGTGGCTCATTACTTAAGACTTTGGAATAGAGACAGACCTGAGTTACTATTCAGTTGTGTTACTTAACCTCTCTGCCCCCCAGTTTCCTTATCTGTTAAGTGGGGATAATAATAGTACCTGTGATTTAGGCCGGTTGGGAAGATAAATGAAATAAGCACTGTACATTCATTGGCACATTGCCCTGTACATAAGCATTATTCAATAACTGTCAGCTGCTATTATTAGAAAGTTATTATATTATTGTTCATTATTATAAGGAAGTAGATGTAAGTCGAATCATATTGTAAAAGCCAGATGACACCTTTGACTATAAGATAGGTTTTAGGAGGATCTAAAACTAGGGCTACAAAATGGTTCCACATCATATACATGCTATTCATCAATATATCTGTACTCTCACCGAGGCCCAGAATTAGACATTGGTATTCATTCCTTAAATGGGAGCCATTACAGTAACAAAAAATAACATTGTCACTCCTGTAATCCCCCTTAGGAGGATTGAGCTTAGAGAAAGTAATGATCATGGGAGCCCGCCCATGGCCCCACTTGGACCTCCCCCCTCCTTTTAATGCTACTGATGACTTCCCATGATATAAGAGAAGGGCCTTGCTAGGGAACCTCAAGAAACCCTTCAACAAGAGCAGTGATACAAACCCCTCTTTGTTTCTTAGGTTTTACACTATGCCAAGCTAAAGAATTTATCCTTTATCCTCCTTCTCTTGATGAATACTGTTCCTGGGAATTCTTGGGCCAAGTAGCTATGTAAATCTAATAAGGGATATGTTACGTATTTCTAGTAGCACTAAAAGCATGGAACATTTTGTGCCACTGGTGACCACATATTACAAACAGAATTCTGAATTACTGTAGTTACATTAGGAGTTCACATATATATTCTTTTCTACTTAGCCCAGGAAAAAATCTTCTAACCCAACCAGTTGGATCACCAACTGTATCCAAAAGTCTAAGCAACCAAACTGGCTTTCAATACAAACAAGAATGGGATGCTTTCATATTTTTACCCCAGGGCCAAGGGTTATCAACCCATCAACTCTGAACTGTATGATAACCTTTCATGCACAAATGACTCCATTATGGAGGTGCTCACTTAAAACAGAACTTTGAGAGGGAGAATCCCCCTTCAGAAACAATTTCTAGGACATGAACATCGTAAATATGTTATATAAAAAAATAGAGACCAACACCGCTGTCCAATAGAAACACAGTGAAAGCCACATATGTAATTTTATATATTCATGTAGCCACATTAAAAAAATTGAAACAAGTGAGATTAATAATATATTTAATTTAATCTAATATATCAAAAGTATTGTCTAAACTTGTAGTCAATATAAAAATTGTTAATGAGATATTTTATATACTTTTGGTACTAAATCTTCAAAATCCCGTGTTTAGTTTACACTTACAGCACATCTTGATTCAAACTAGCCGCCTATTCAAGGGCTCAATAACCACACGTGGCTAGTGGATGCTGTACTGAACGGCGCAAATACAGCCAGTCTGACATGAGAGACTGGTATATTTTGAAGAGCTATGCCTACCCTCACGGACACCTCAGCCCTTCACCCTCTTTGATGGAGCTCTTATAGTGTCCCCTCCCCTCTCTGGGACCACTAGCCCACCTGGAGTTGTGAGGAAGAAGCGGGGGAAAGGATGTGTTTTTAACAAAGCGCCTTGGAAACCCAACTCCATTTCCCAGTAGAAACAATAGCAAACACAATAGTTCTGTGGCTAAGTGGCATGAAGGGTTAAATAGGCTTTCCTGGGGAGGAAGGTCTGGGAACCTAATCACCATTTAGAACACTGTATCCAGGAGATAGCGTGTTCCAACCTTCCAATAGGCACACAAAGAGACTGCCTGGATGTCTCATCTACACTCTTGGTAAAAGGGAACTGACAGCCATGTTTACAAAGAGTTTTTCATTTAAGTACTTAAATTAAGCCAGTTGGTTCCCTTCTTCACCCCTGTCCCCTCCTCCCCGCATTCAGAGGGTCCTTCAGTCCTGCCCTTCCCTGGAAAGCACATTTCTCCCTGAGACGTGGAACAGCTGCCATTTTGTAACACACTCTGTGAAACTGAGAACCCTGTCTTCTGAACAGTTCTAGTTCTATTTCTGAAGCAAAGGCAAACTGAAAAGGACAATATTTGCCCTTTCCTTATGTGTGCCCTGCCCTTCTGCCACCCTTCCTACCCCCATCCTAACCTCAAAGTCAAAAGCTCTCAAGTGGCCAGCACTAATGCAAAACTAGGCAATTTCAACTACATGTTTTAGATCTCCCCCACCTCTCATTCTCTCATCTCCCCCAGCCCACCTCAACGTACGCTTCTGCATAATAACCACGCAAGCACACAGACAACAAGCCTTACCCTATTTGTCTTCAAATCCACCTCATAGCTCTTCATTCCAGGAGAAATGTACAAACTCTAGCTTGTAGGTTTCGAAGCCCTTTTGCCATCCAGTCTTAACTAGTTGCAATCTTGACTAGATAAACTGAATCATCACTGGGTCCTGTCAATTCTCCCTCCCTCACCTGCAATCTGTTGGTTCAGAGTCCACTGTTCTTGACATCTCCCGTATCTTAATCCACATTCTCCAGTCACCTTTTTCCAATGACTATTCTCAAGACCCTTGAGGGCTAGGACCGTATCTTTTACTATTCCAGTTTCCCCTTGGGCCAAATCTTTCCTGGTGTCACCTTCGGCCCCAAGTATAGTATAGTACAGTCCACAGAGGGTGCTGAATGAACATATGGTATATGAAAGCCTAGATTGCTTATAGTAGCAATCCAATGTCAGACTTATCTGCCAGAAACACCATTTTGGTCATATCACCACAATGGTGGTAAAAGTCAGACCAACAGCTACCTTCAGGGGAGGAAGGGATTGCAGGAAGAAGCAAGAAGCATTTTCTAGGTTAAGTTCTAGACAGAGGGTTAAGGGATCACAGTGGAAGTTGTTACACTGTTTGGAGTAGGGGTGGGCAGAGGGGCAGGATGACTTTTGAGAATGTAGAATGAAGAAGTGAGGCATGTCAGGCCAACCAGTGTGTCCCAGGCAGAGGAAACAACATATGCAATGGCACAGAAGCAAGAGGCAGAGTGAGTCTGGAGAAGTGACTCTGAAGAGTGTGGAGAGACACCGTTGGCAAAACCAGGTTAAGGAGTTTGGATTTTATTCTGAAATATAATGGGGAGTCCCTGAAGAATTTTTAGTAGGGGAATGACTTTTGAATTTACTCTGTTTTAAGAATCAGCAATCTAGTGGCGATGAGGGTGAAGAATCAGTGGCAAGTAAGACCAGAAGGAGGGAGACCAACTGAGTGGCTGCTGAAACAATGGTCCAGATGAAAGTTGAAACAAGGGAGGAGCAAATAAGAATGAATGGATACAAGACAGGTTTAGGATACAGAACAGACAGGACTCCATAATTGTCTCAGCACTCCCTAGTCATCTCCCAGCTGGTACCTAATGTGAAAGTAGCACTTACTCCCTTGACCAGGGATCTAGTCTTCTACCCCAAAATCTCCCCTTTTCTTTCTTCTTTTTTTTTTTTTTAACAAGAAATATTTTCTGGGCATATACCCCGAGGAAACCAAAATTGAAAAAGAGTCATGTACCAAAATGTTCATTGCAGCTCTATTTACAATAGCCCGGAGATGGAAACAACCTAAGTGCCCATCGTCGGATGAATGGATAAAGAAGATGTGGCACATATATACAATGGAATATGACTCAGCCATAAAAAGAAACGAAAGTGAGCTATTTGTAATGAGGTGGATAGACCTAGAGTCTGTCATACAGAGTGAAGTAAGTCAGAAAGAAAAAGACAAATACTGTATGCTAACACATATATATGGAATTTAAGGGAAAAAAATGTTATGAAGAACTTAGGGGTAAAACAGGAATAAAGACACAGACCTACTGGAGAACAGACTTGAGGATATGGGGATGGGGAAGGGTGAGCTGTGACAGGGCGAGAGAGAGACATGGACATATATATACTAACAAACGTAAGGTAGATAGCCAGTGGGAAGCAGCCGCATGGCACAGGGATACCGGATCGGTTCTCTGTGGCTGTCTGGAGGGGTGGGATAGGGAGGGTGGGAGGGAGGGAGACAAAGAGGGAAGAGATATGGGAACATATGTATATGTATAACTGATTCACTCTGTTATAAAGCAGAAACTAACACACCATTGTAAAGCAATTACACCCCAATAAAGATGTTAAAAAAAAAGAAATATTTTATTCGCTGCAAACCAAAACAACAAACAAACAAAAGTGCAGATAATCATAGTAGTATACACATGACCGATGGAGGGTTCTCTATATAAGCTTTCACTAAAGTTCTAATTCCTCCTTCTACTCTTATATAAAGAAAAAGAGCTATCAGGCAGAGTACCTCATTCTTAAAATTCTTTCCAGTAAACTATCTTTAATTCACAGGTTGGATAGAAGTCTGGAAGCATTTACTTTTTATGTATGATATAACATTGTATTCGTTTCAGGTGTTCAACATAATGATTTGATATTTGTATATAGTGCAAAATGATCACCACAGAAAAGCTAGTTAATATCCACTGTCACACAAAATTACAACATTTTTTTCTTTTTTCTTATGAGAACTTTTAAGATCTACTCTCTTAGCAGCTTTCAAATATACAACACAGCAGTGTTAACTATGGTCACCATGCTGTACATTACATCCCATGACTTATTTATTTTATACCTGGAAGTTTGTACCTTTTGCCACCCTTCACCCACTTTGACCACCCTCCACCCCCTGCCTCTGGCAACCACCAATCTGTTCTCTGTATCTATGAGCTTGTTTTGTTTTTGTTTTCATTTTGTTTTGTTTTAGATTCCACATTTAAGTGAGATCACATGGTATTTGTCTTTCTCTGTCTGACTTATTTCCCTTGACATAATGACCTCAAGGTCCATCCGTGTTGGCACAAATAGCAAGATTTCCTTCTTTTTTTATGGCTGAATAATATTCCATTGTATGTATATATCACATTTTCTTTATTCATACATCAATGGGCATCTAGGTTGTTTTCATATCTTGGTTATTATAAATAAGCTGCAATGAACACGGGGGTACATATATCTTTTCAAGTTAATGCTTTCATTTTCTTCAGGTAAGTACCCAGAAGTGGAGTTGCTGGATCATACGTTAGTTCTATCTTTAATTTTTTGAGGAATCTCCATACTGTTTTCCATAGCGGTTGCACCAATTTACATTCCCACCAACAGTGGAGGAGGGTTCCCTTTTCTCCACACCATTTCCAACACTTGTTACTTGTGTTTTTGTTATCAGCTATTCTAACAGGCCTGTGGTGATATTATTGTGGTTTTATTTACATTTTCCTGATGATTAGAGATGTTAAGCATCTTTTCATGAACCTGCTGTCCATCTGTATATCTTCCTTGAAAAAATGTCTATTCAGATCCTCTGCCCATTTTTTAATCAGATTGTTTAGTTTTTTTGCTACTGAGTTCTTTACATATGTTGGATGTTAACGCCCTATCAGGTATATAATTTGACAAGATTTTCTCCCATTCAGCAGGTTGCCTTTTCATTTTGTTGATGATTTCTTTCCCCCTTTTGCATTTCAAAATTACTATCATCACACACTTCAAATGGCCAATGAGGAAGGTGAAAAGGAAGCAAGATCAGGGGAGGAACAACTAATTACAAAAGTCAATGCCCCACTTTTGTGGCATTTTGAGTTTTCAATGCACCTTCCATTGCCTCCGGTTGTTCTCACCGGCCACGTTGCCACTGTTTCACCCAAAACCACTTCCTTAGCTTCCAACCACAATGAAAGGCTCCCCTAAAAGTCGCTCCTTTTCCAAATAAGCCCCATAAAATATACTCATGGGCATATGAAAAAGTTAAGCCTTAGTTAAAAATACCACTAAATGCTTGGAACACAGATCATTTAAAGAGCATAGGTTTACTTCTTAAATCTGTAAGCCAAAATACTGCCTTTTGCTGATACATGTTGACAAAGGCACACAGATACCAGTAAGCAAGGGTGGCTACAGGATGTGAAAAAGCAACACTCAAGGGAAAATTGCACTTTTTCAAATGCTCTCTGTTTCAAATTACAGACTTGGGACATTTCTTTGAAACAACTCTCCCTATTTATTAAAAAAAAAAGTCTGTACATGATTTATACATGTGTTTCAGCTATTTCTAGAAAAATGACTCAGTTTTATGTTTAGAAAAAAAGCATTTCCTTCAGTAAAAAAGAAATCGCTTTAAGAAAGTAGCTTCAAACATCAAACCATTTTGAATACTTATTATCTACTCCAGTCTCACGGCTCACTTTCTTCTTGGTGCCCTCAATTTGCTCAGAGTTAGTAGTAGCGACAAGCTTACCTCTGCTATTCACTGAATAAAAGGAAATTATGACTCATAGCAAAACAAAACATACAAGACAGCAGAACCTCAGCCAAAACTATTAAGAACTATTATACCAAAAAAAGAAAAAGAGAAAAAAAAAACCCACCCCACTTCTTAAAACCATGTATTAGTCTTATAAGGATACACTGGAAATTTAAAAATATTAAAAGGCTTCATCCCAGCTGTGTACACTAAAGATACCGTTGTATAAATGTAGTGTTAACATTTGTGACACTATGTATAAAACCTGTCTACAAAGCAACACTTGAAACAGATGTAGCACAAAATACTTGCATTTCATATGCTTTTTATATGGTTCCCCAAATCAAACTTAATTCCATCCATGCCCAGCTGACTGCAAGTAACAGGTATGACTAATTTTAAAAGAGCACACAGCCATGTCCTAAGGGGTATGCAGTAAGAAGCTACTAAGTCTTGGGTGAAATACTATATTCACATGCTCAACAGTATACTTTAGTGAAGAATTCCAGTCACAGTAACTTTTCACAACAAGATTTATTGTCAGAGCTTGTAAGTGGATATACTGGGAATAGTTCCACGCCTATTAGGAAAAAAACCTTCCAACCAAATGCACAACTCACGCCTGTTACACCACCAGCAGAACTGAATCTTCTACTAGGAAAAAAAAAAATCGGTTTTGCAGTGTTTAGAGTTGGATATAACCAAGACCTGAGAAATAAGTAGGCAGTTACTTTGACAAGAGATAAACAATGGCCCTCCAACTGTAGAGAAATCCAAAAATACACTTCACGTTATTCTGCAGAAAAACAAGTTAACAAATAAAACCCTATCTAAATCACTTTGCTGAAAGGACCTCAGGCTCCTAGCGAAGAGTGCAGTTTCAAGTAGCAACTAAGACGCCTGCTGACAGTCAAATAAAGACCTATTTGATAATCAGCGTGACAGAAAACAGACATTTATGGCTCCCAGCTATTAGCAAGTGAAAGATTAGACTAAATTTTAAGAAAAATTCACCAAATGTTCTAAAATTTCAGACCTTCCAAAATGGCTAGATCCTAAAAGCAAAAGAACAAATAGTTAGCACATGCTGAGGGGAGGGATGGGGGTGGGCAGCAGGGAGTGACCGAAAGGGACTCACAGAAAGAAAGTGCTACCAAAATATGGCATATCATTAGAAATTCAGGTATAGACGGCAAAATGACAAGAACATCATTAAGATCATTGACCATTCCCTAGCACGTGTAGTTATCATGTAAGATCAAAATGAAAAAAACCTGAATGACTTTAGAGAAGCCTAAAGACCAAAGAAGATAACTCGCGATTAGCAATTGAAAGTATTATACAAAGTATCTTCCCACACCTGCCCTGCATAAGAAGAGAAAGATCAAAGTCAGCTTGGAAGAAGGTTTTTTACTTTAGGAAAAAATGTAGTGGAGAAGGCGGCAAGATGAAAAGAGCTGACAGATGAAATTTCCACTAAAAACAAAATTCAACTTTTTCCCTCTGTTCACAGAACTATCTGGAGCCTCTAAAATACCATGGATAAGTTACATAGCCACTAAAAATTTTAAGTATGAAGACTATGTGGCAACCGGGAATAATTCATAGGACAAAATAGGTGGAAAAGGCAGAACTCAAAGTAATATGTACATTATGATTACAATGCTAGGTAAAAAGCTGTAATGATGGTTGTTAAGAAGGGGGCCAGACTTCCTTTTTCTTTTCCAAAGATTCTGTAAATACTGCCATAAAAGTTTTATAGATCAAAAATCATGTTTAAACTATGAGTCTTGGCATTCAGGAAAATGTTAAATAAGTTATTCCTTTCAAGAAAACAAAAGGCACACTGCTTTGTAGTTTATCATTTTAACTACTTCAAATTAAGGAGGATTTCAAACGGCCACACTACAAACGGTGGGTTCTTATCTGTATTAGTACTCAAAGGGTGTAGACTTTCATACTTAGGATGGACAAACATCTGCTTTTCTATGTGGAAAAAATGGTCACACCCGTGTAGGAAACTGACATGTTTAAAAAGCTTATGGCATTCTTAAAGATGTCTACTTGCTCCATTTTTCTAAATAGATAAATCAAAAACGGAAAACAAAGCATCAAAACCAGACCGGTTTTCAGGGGAACCTACTCATCAAACTGTTAACCGAAGCTACTAGTTACAAAAGTAGAGCCTCTCTGGTTTTATTTCTGAAGGAACGCTCTCTATAGCCAACTATTCAGTTTGGTAGGTTCTGTTCTTTCAAACACCTCACTCGGCTAAAACGGATTACAACACATCCAGTGCCTCCCCGACCCTGTTAAGAGAATTCTGAGAAAAAGAGGGTATCTAGCGAAAGACGTCAAGGATTATGGTGATGTATTTTAAAATTTTCAATATGCAAGCAAGACTCCTATGCAGGTTGCTTTAATAGTCTGAGTTCTATTTTATCGGGCCACTGCAGGCAAAGCAGTTCTTTATCTCCTCACCATTAGGACAAGGGTAGGGAGGTGAAGTGCTCCCTACTTCTCTCCTGTAGGTCAGAACCCTGTGGATCAAGTCATCACATTTGACTATTGTAACCGCGCTCAGCGAGTCCTCCCCTTCCTTCCTTTCTTTTCCCTGGACAAATCCCTACGTGACTAACACAAACCTAATTTATGATGTCAATAGGTAGGTCAGGTCCCTAAAAAGCTCTGTCCCAGCGGGTTCAGACTCTGCCTCTCCCCGCCCCACCCTGTCGCGGCTTGGGTGGAATCGCCAATGAAACAGTAACAGTAGCTAAGGTAACAGAGCCGGGCTTAACCGGACCGATGCCGGAGAAGAAGTAAAAAGAGTTTCTCCGTGCCTGGGGGTTGGGAGGCTGGCTCCGCGGACTGATTTTCCATTGGGTGGGGGTGGGTTAGAGACCACAGAAGCGCAAAAGCAGTAGTCTAATCTTTGAAGGCCGGCGGCCGGCTCTGCCACGCTCTCAGCAGG
>NW_006789873.1:2512301-2512777 GCF_000442215.2 Lipotes vexillifer | reverse complement strand
AAGGGGGGCCGGGGGGCGGAGCCAGGGCTCCAGGAAAACCCGCGCGCGAGGCCGCAGCACCTCGGGGCGGAGTCGCCGGCTCCGTCCGGCCCCTCTGCCGCCACGGCGCGCGGTGCGCCCCGAAGGGGCGGGCCCGCCCGCAGCCTCCCTCCGGGTCTCGGGCCCTCCTTCCCCTCTCCTCCCTCCCCTCCCTCCTTTCCATCTCAGCAGCGCCCTCGGTCTCCCTCTCCGGCTCATACAAAAGCAAAATGTCCGCCATCTTCCGAGGCGGCTGCGCTCGTCGCCGCCACCGGCCCGGCTCTCCTGCGCTTTCTCCCCGGGGCCGCCCTTCCCCCGACCCCCTCCCCGACCCCCGGCGCCGCGGCTCCTCGGAAGCCGCGGAGGCGCCACTCGCCCCCGCCCTCGCCCCCACCTCGCCCCGCCCGCCCCGCCGGGCGACGCAGGACCGCCTCGGGCGGGGGCAGGGGGGGTCGGGG